>NC_057795.1:502114530-502135457 GCF_018294505.1 Triticum aestivum | reverse complement strand
ATTTTCAGAAAAAGATTTTCTACAGCATGAACATTTTTTTACAGTCAAATAAAATCCACACAAATTCAGATAAGTCAAACACTGCTGCTGCTCTAATAAAATCCAACGAAAATCATTTTAAAAAAATACCAAAATGAATTCAAATTTATTTCTCTCCAATTTTCTATTGTAGGGAATCATGTTACCCTATTTTCTGTATATTTTATTTTTGGAGAAAAATAATTTGAATAAAACTCAAATAACTCCAAATTGAAAATAAATTCAAAAAAACTTTGAATTTAATTCTTTGAAACTCCCAACTCATATTTCATATGTTTTGAAGAAGTCATTTTATCTTCGCTCGTGAAAATCATTAAGTTGCATAAAGTTCCTGGGTTGGAAATATTTTCCAAATGAAATTCAATTATTTTCAGCACCCCTTGTCATTTAAATAAATGGAAGAAGTCATGTCATCTTCTCTCCAGGGTTTTGTGGTGAAAAGAATTTGAATTCATGAAGATCAAAATGCAAAATGAAAGTTTGGGAAAGTCCTTTTATTCCCTCTCATTTAACTTTCAAAAGTTTCGAATTCACTCACTTTCAGTCAATCAATCACACAACAATCAAACTAACAATCAAATCTATCTATTTAATATAACATTCCAAAATTTAGAATTTTGGGATGTTACAAACCTACCACCCTTAAAATGAATCTCGTCCTCGAGATTCGGAGAGGCTAGCAAGAAATAGGTTAGGGTAGGGGGGTCTTCTCAAAATCCATCCATCGTCTCCACTGGTCTGGGGTGCGACCACCCTGAGCAACATGGTTACGGTTCCATCAAAACTCATATACTCCATCCTTATTCTCGACAGTGTCGGTCTTCTCAAATTCTCAACAAAATTCCTTCTCTGGGCTCTTCCAGTAGTGGCATAACCTTTTTCTCAATTCTTGTATCCATTTCAACTGGTAAGGTTATTTCGAGACTGAGTCTTCTTAGCTGACGGTTTTGGCGCCAATACTAAACAACTATCGATATCTCATGATGGTCAACAATTTATGGTTTCTCCTGCAGGAAATGGGTCTGTGCTGAACCTCACCATATATCCTACGATTGGCAACAGCTGCCGTGTACAAGGGAAAATTCTTATACCATTCTAAGGTTTAAACAAGGTTTTGATCGTCGTCTCTCTACTATAGGTAAGTCACTCAGATTTACCATCCCACATAGCAAAGCGAATAATAAGAGTAAGTCGGTATGGTGATCAATCCATCCCGCACCCAAATCATTACCTTGTACATGGTTTAGCGAATCTCACATTTCTAACACTCGGTCATCCTCACAAGCATTGCAGAATTTCTCTTGTCGACGAACCAAGTTCGGAAAATCCATTAATTCGGCAAGCCAAACAAACATCTATCGTTTCTTCACATCTCTCCGGTTTTGCGTAAACTCCTATAAGATCGTCTGTTGATAAAGGCATATCTTTTTCTAGGGTTTTTCCTTCAGCAAGAGTGTGCTTGCTTCTTGGCAGGTCCTGGGGCCTGTGGGTTATGGCCCATCTCATCACTTGTAAACCATGAACTTATCATTGGGGCAACTGATCATTATTCCAACATCCAGTTTCCTAGCATTCTTAAATCATCTCATTGTATTGTCTTGCTTCCTTCTATTTGTACCAAACTTAAGACGTGATTACCCAGACTCATCCTAGAGTTACAATTTCTCCATGTTACCAACCTTATATCTCCTTTATATCCTATAATACTTCATCCGTTCATATTCTTGGGGTATCCAACATATCGAGACAAAACTCCTTCTTATTTTGTCCGAAGTCCACTTCGTGGAATATCCTTATCTTTTCCAGGGGCCAAGGGTTCTCACGGTAACTACCACCCTTGAAATGCACAACTCATCCATAGACCATATTTCTCATATCCTCGAAAAATGGTCAAAATCTTTCTTCACAGAGTAACAACTCATAAGATCCAAATAAGCACCAACAATGATAACTTTATTGATTCTCCAATTACTAAAATCTCCTATATTTCCATTACATGCCTCAACTCAACACCTCAATGTAAAAGAATTGTTCCCACTACTACTACTACATTTCTTTTGTTGCAAACTCAACTATTTCGCACAAGTCTCCTTCTCATTGGGACAATCTCTTGCAAAGTGCCCTACTTCATTACAGCAGAAACATATTACTTCTGACAAGTCTCGAGGTTTCCTTGTGATTATATAGCCTCCTTGGGTCCTCGGCTTCCTTTTTCGGCAACTGCTGGAGTAGTGCCCTGACTCCTTGCACCTGAAACAGGTGATATGGCTCAGGTCTTTCCTGGAATCCAATCTATTTCTCTTCCTGGACCTTTCTGTTCCAATCAGGGCTTCTATTTCCTGTGGGTCATACTCTACTTCTTCTGTCGGGAATTCTACTAGATCTCCATTCAGACAATTCTGGGAGATGTATCCTTCTTCTCCACATGAATAGCAAGACTTGGTGCAGGGTTTAATTGGGTTTTCTTCCAGTGTGTCTTCCACCTCTTCCTTCATCACAGGTTCTTCTAAAATTTCCATAAGGGCTCCTTCCATTGCTTCTTTCTTCTGCTGGATGGTTCTTTGTACCATGGGGTAAATGTGACACTGAGCAGGGTAGTGGCTAGTTCCTTCACACGAGAAACAAGTAATCTGCCTAGTTGTGCATTCTTCAGCTGGGTGACTTCCTTCACACTTAGGGCTTTCATCCTTGTGTTCTTTATGGTTGTGTCCTATTTCTCCAAGAATCTTGCATGCATAAGGCTTCATCTTCTGGGACACAAGCCAAGACTTTAGCAAGGTCAACTTAAATTCCTTCCAAGTGGTTACTCCTTGCCATCCATTGATGGTTTGGTACATCCTCCACCAAATTGCAGCACCTCTTTCAAAGCACCGAAGAGCGTGTTGGGCCATGTCCTTTCTGGCTATTGGGTTATTCTTCATGTGATCCTCCATGTTCTGAATCCATCGGTCCGTCTCCAATTGACTCATCGGTCCAGATAATATAAGCTCATCTCCGTTCATCCTCTATTGAGTCCAAGGGTTTTAGGGGGGTAAGAGAGAGATAGAGAGGGATACACACAATGCAAACAATAGTTTTTGAAAAGGCAGATTTATTTTGTGGCTGTCAGAAAACATCAAACAAATGACAGCTGACAAACATCGCATCTAAACGTAAGTATAACAGGGTTTGGTCTTCTAATGGTCAATAAATCTTCAAGGTCGTCAAACTCTTCAAGTCTTGCTTATATCTCAGACGGCTTCTTCCGATTGTGATTGTCCTTCTCAAGTTTGTTTGCTAGATCATCTCTGTTGACGCGAAGTTTCTCCTGACGTCCTTTAATATTTTGGAGTTGCATTCCAAACTTCTGGGTTTCAACATTCTTGGCATGAACCATGTCCTTCTATCTTTCAGCTCCAGACGAATCTCCGGAATCTCGAGGTTTTGCTCCTCCAGCTTATCTACTTTCAGCTTCTGGTTCCTGAGTGCTTCACGAATTGCCTCCTTGTCAAATATGACTTCTGAAAGGTCCAACCTAAACTTCTTGATGTAATACTCCAGACCCTGGTGATACACCAGCTATGTTAAAACTTCATCCTTTGCTGACAGATCCTCCATCAGCCTTCTACCATCCAATTCTTCCGAAAGATGCATGCTTAACACCTTATGGTGACAATAGTATGAGCGAGTGATAGCATCATGACAATCCATGTTTATGACTATGTCTCTGCCATGAGCTATCATTCCGTAATTGATATCTCTAGTCTTGGGGTTTTCTTGACGACCGAAAAATTTGAGTTTTGACGCTCCATGTTCTCGTCTTTCTCCGACACACCTTGATCTCGGGTATTAACAACTTCCTTAGTATGACAAGCTCTATCAGAGTAGCCTTCCTAGGTCATACCAATCTGGAAATTCTTCAAAGCCTTCAAATCCTCCTAGTCTTCAGAGTCTTGATCCGTTGTAGTTTCCATTATTGTAATGCACGGTAAAAATCCTCTTTATTCCAAAGTAGTCTTAGTTGTCCGATATCTTCTACTCCTTGGAGTGGTCTCATCAGTCAGATCTCCATGTGGTCAAAAGGGGAAAAGGGGTATGGTCTCACTAAAAGGGAATATTTGAATAAGCTCAGAAGAGAAGAGAGGTAAAAGATCTTTTTAAAAAGAAAGTTGTAGAGCAAAATCTTTTCCTATGGGCTTATCAATTTCTAGGGTCACGTCCTACAGTCAACATGTGCTCTGATACCATCTTGTAGCGACCCGACCCGAATGGATCGAATCTCTGTGCTTAAGTGTCATCCCTGGATCGGTATGCTGACACACACAGTACTCGAGGATTTATAACAGAGGTAAATCACATGTATAAAGTAACGTAAATACTATTACCTCAATCCAAATAGCGGAAGTAACAAGGTTGTGGATTCCCATCAACACCAACGGCAAAGTTGAGTGTAGAAACCGTAACCTTAACGTAACACTTACCCGTCGTAAGAAATCCTGCAACATGAGACGTTGCAGCCATGTAGGTCAGTACATTGAATGTACTGGTAAATTCACACCATAGAGCAATGATGAATAAAGGCTATCACTACATGCATATTTGGCCGGTGGAGGCTCTATGGTTATAATGTTTTTGCGAAAAGCCAATTTTTCCCTACTTCAAAGGAATAAAATTTTATTTACTATCATGGTGGTTGTTAAACATTGAGAATGGTTGACAGCATTCTCAATCCCAATTTAGTAACATCATCATTAAAAACCCAACAATATTAATTATATTAACATGATGAGATCAACATGATAATCCAAATACTAGATACTCAAAACGTCCATAACCAGGGACACGGCTAATCATGATTAGTTTGTACACTCTGCAGAGGTTTGCGTACTTTTCCCCACAAGACTCGATCGCCTCCGTTGGATTTCTTGCACTAGATGGTGTTTGAGAAACGGATGACCGAGACACAGTCTTTTAGAAGCGCTAGCACCTTACGAAGGATAGACCGGTACACCTACTTTCCCCTACATCTGCTAGTCTACCCTGTAAGAGTTCGCACGACTTAATCAACTATGCCAGAGCCCATAATGGCTTGTGGCTGCACACGGAAGTTTCTAGCATGAATAATCTCATGATCCCTTTGAGCCTGGGTGGCGAACCACAGGATGATCACACGGTATATCCCCGGGATTTCCTAGGACAACACTGGTATATTCCCAGGTGTCCGGGCAAGTCCACTAGTATATCCCCAGGGTGCCCCTACCAATCCACCCAGATGTGTATTAAAGTTGCCACCTTAAGTTGAACCATTAAGTAAACAATCTCACACCTGTCATGGAATACACTCAAACCCAATCCACGTCTACGAGCATAGCATGGCAATATAAGCATAACATAGAAGTAACTCCCAAGGTTTAAATGTAGGACAGTAGGTACTACCTCAACTATTTCCCAACACCCACATGTTATCAAACCTACTCATGCAATGTTTGGGGGTGAAACTAATGCATAAAAACTGGGTATGAAAGGAATATGATCAAAGTATGAACTTACCTGTACTGATGATGAAGATGATTCACACTCAACTCCTGATAGTTATATTCATCTCACTCCGTTCAATCTATCGTAAGCAAGCAATAGTAACCACACATAAGCAATCACTCAGAAGAATCGAAAAGAACGAAGAAAAATGATTCAGAAAACATCAAAACGAAGCAAATAACTCTTGCAACGTAAAACACTTTCTAACAGTACCAAAATTATATGAATTTGGCCTTATCAGAAAGTTTAGGTCAAGAGCTTCGATTTGCAAAAAGAAATCAACTCAAACGGAGTTACGAAACTCAAGTTACAGATGAAGCAAGATTGAATACTAATCTGAACTAAACTCAATTTTTAAATTGTCAAAAGCATGTTTAAGTTGTTTATATGGACATAGGGGATCATAACGAAGAAGTGGGCATTGGTTTCGTTGGATTCCGACTAACGAGTAAAAAGTAGTGAGGGTTTGAAGATTAGGGGCTAATCTGTAAATAAAATCATCACAAATAGGTCCCTGGCCGAAATAAACAGAAATAGAAAAGACTAAATAGTGAACGTTAGCTGCCGAACGCTAACTAATTAAAAACCGTTCACTAAAAAAGATCTAAACGGAAAACATTCATTATCTAACAAAACCTAAAAAAAATATAAAACCGATCTGGAAGAAAAACCGATCTAAACTAGGAAAACCGGGCGGGTTTACGGGTTATACCGGCTCGGCGGTTTAGGCGGAGAAAACCGCCGGCGAAACGGGACGGCGAACGGCGGACAACGGGCGGCTCCGGTGAACTCGGGGACGACGGCTCCGGGCGTCGCGGGAGGCGGCGAAGAGCACGGGGCGGGGCAGCGTGGAGCGGCGGTTGCGGTGGTGGTGGTGGTGGCGGCTCCGGCTGATGCATGCGGCGGCGGCGGCAAGTGAGGCGGCGGCGGTGAGATCCGGTGGCGGTGGCGCGTTGCGAGGAGAGGCGAGGCGAGGAGAGAGAGAGGGGCCCGGGGCCTCGGGATTTATAGGGGAGGGGAGGAGGTGGCGTGGAGGAGGGGGCAAGGTGGCGGGGCGGCGCCGGACTCCGGGAGGAGTCCCGGTCGGGGACGACGGGCGAGGCGGCGCGGTGCTGGGCCTTGGCCTGGCTGGAGCTGGGCCGGCCCAGTTCGGTGGAAGAAAGTTTTTTTTCTTTTTTTCTTTTTTTACAAAGAGACAGACAAAAAAAATAGAAAACCACAAATACTAAAAATGTTATATAGGCATATTATATATCAAAATTTTCAGAAAAAGATTTGCTACAGCATGAACATTTTTCTATAGTCAAATAAAATCCAGACAAATTCAAATAAGTCAAACACTGCTGCTGCTCTAATAAAATCCAACAAAAATCATTTTAAAAAAATACCAAAATGAATTCAAATTTATTTCTCTCCAATTTTCTATTGTAGGGAATCATGTTACCCTATTTTCTGTATATTTTATTTTTGGAGAAAAATAATTTGAATAAAACTCAAATAACTCCAAATTGAAAATAAATTTAAAAGAACTTTGAATTTAATTCTTTGAAACTCCCAACTCATATTTCATATGTTTTGAAGAAGTCATTTTATCTTCGCTCGTGAAAATCATTGAGTTGCATAAAGTTCCTGGGTTGGAAATATTTTCCAAATGAAATTCAATTATTTTCAACACCCCTTGTCATTTAAATAAATGGAAGAAGTCATGTCATCTTCTCTCCAGGGTTTTGTGGTGAAAAGAATTTGAATTCATGAAGATCAAAATTCAAAATGAAAGTTTGGGAAAGTCCTTTTATTCCCTCTCATTTAACTTTCAAAAGTTTCGAATTCACTCACTTTCAGTCAATCAGTCACACAACAATCAAACTAACAATCAAATCTATCTATTTAATATAACATTCCAAAATTTAGAATTTTGGGATGTTACAAGCGACAAGTAGATGAGTCATGCCACCGCGGGCGGTTTTGAATGGCGCTACCATATCTAGCCCCCAAACGGAAAGGGCCAGGCAATGGGGATGGTCTTGAGTGCAGAAGCCGGTAGGTGTGGCTTGGAGCGGAACTTCTGGCACCCTTGACACTTCTGGACCAATTCCTTGGCCTCTTCTAAAGCAGTCGGCCAGAAAAAACCATGGCGGAAAGCCTTGGCAACGAGTGATCTTGAGGCCGCGTGGTGGCCGCATTCACCTTGGTGGATATCCTTGAGGATTGCTTGGCCTTTCTCCGACTCCACGCAGCGCTGGTACACACCCGTGATACTGCGCCGCACCAGCTCTCTGTTGACGATGGTGTATGCTGCTGCTCGTCGTTGCACTTGTCGGGCTGAGATCTCATCAGTCGGCAGTTCTTTGTTCACCAGAAAGTTGAGGATGGATTGAGCCCATGATGGTGCTGCTATCTCGTCGATTGCCAGGACTGCAATTTGTACAAGGGCGGTTGGGCCAGGAGGCGGCGGATTGGGGGCGGGTGCCGCCTGCTGCCTTGAAGAAGTCCCCGGGCTGGCTGCAGCAGTCCCCAGGCCGGGCTCTGAAGTTCCCGTGGCGGGTGCGATGGCTGCAGTCCCCGAGCTGCCTGCCGAAATCCCGGAGCCGGCTTCTGGGGTTCTCATGTCGGATCCGACTACTTCAGGAGGGGCCGGTACAAAGATGGAGTCAGACTCTGGTGATGGCTTGACATACGGCTTGAGTAGGCGCTGCAAGGTGATGCCGGCTGGTATCGCCTGTCGGGTGGAGCCGATCCGTGCCAGGGCATCTGCTTGCTCGTTGTCATTTCTTGGCACGTGAAGGAACTCGCACCCGTAAAAGTATCCGCTGAGTTGCTGTACAAGGAAGCGGTAGCTTGCCATGTTCGCGTCCTTGGCGTCCCAGTCGCCTGACGACTGCTAGACCACAAAGTCGGAGTCACCATAGCACAGGATCTGGCGAATGCCGAGTTCTTTGGCAAGCCGGAGCCCGTGTATGAGTGCCTCGTACACGGCTACGTTGTTGGAGGCGGGAAAATGGACTTGCAACACATATCTGAGCTTGTCGCCTTTGGGAGAGGTGAGGACGACGCCGGCTCGCACACCGGTGCGCATTTTTGAACCATCAAAATGCATCCGCCAATGGGTGGAGTCTGGCGCTGGCGGTAAGTACTGGGTCTCGGCCCAGTCGACGAGGAAGTCGGCCAGCACTTGTGACTTGATGGCGGTGCGGGGCTGGTAGTAGATGGTGTAAGGGGCCAGATCGATAGCCCACTTGGCCACTCGGCCAGAAGCATCTCGGCTTCCAATGATCTCAGCAAGCGGAGCCATGTAGACGACAGTTATTGGGTGCTCTTGAAAGTAAGGCTTCAGCTTCTTGGCGGCAAAGTGCACACCATAGAACATCTTCTGATAGTGTGGGTAGTTTTTCTTGGAGGCGGACAATACTTCACTTAAGTAATATACCGGCAATGCTCTGCCCTCCTCCTTGCGCTCTACCACCATGACTGTGCTGACAACCCTTCTGGTGGCAGCGATGTAGAGGAGCATGGGATCCTTCTCAGTCGGAGCCGCCAAGATAGGAGGGGTTGTCAACATCTTATTGAGTTGGAGAAAAGCTTCGTCCGCCTTGTCGTTCCACTCGAAAAAAGTGGTCTTCTTCATGAGCTGGTACAGGGGAAGGGCCTTCTCGCCCAGCCGACTGATGAAACGGCTAATTGATGCCAGGCAACCGGTGAATTTCTTCACGTCCAGCAGTCGGGTGGGAACCTCCATTTTCTCAATGGCCTTAATCTTCACAGGGTTGCACTCTATGCCGTGCTCTGAGACCAAGAAGCCAAAAAGCTGGCCGGTTGGTACTCCAAAGACGCATTTCTCCGGGTTGAGCTTGATCTGGAATCGGCGCAGGTTCTCAAAGGTTTCCTTGAGGTCTTCTAGCAGCGTGCCACACTTCTCCATCTTCACCACCACATCATCCACATAGACATGGGCATTTCTGCCGAGTTGCTTGAGGAGACACTTCTGCATGCAATGCTGAAACGTGGCACCGGCGTTTCGCAAGCCGAATGTCATGGTCAGGTAGTTGAAGGCTCCAAATGGTGTGATGAAGGCGGTCTTCAGCCTATCGGCCGGGTTCAGCTTTATTTGATGGTACCCTGAGTATGCATCCAAGAAATTCAACAGCTCGCATCCGGCTGTGGAGTCTATCACTTGGTCAATCCTTGATAGGGCAAATGGATATTTGGGGCAAGCTTTTTGAGGCTGGTATAATCAATACACATGCACCACTGCTTGTTTTTCTTCAACACGAGAACTGGGTTGGCCAGCCACTCTGGAAAGAACACTTCCATGATGAATTCGGCTGCCAGAAGGCGGGCTATCTCTTCTTCGACAACTCTTCTCTTCTCTTCTGACAGACGGTGCAAGGGGTGCCGGACCGGCTTGGCGTCAGGTCGGACATGTAATTTGTGGTCGGCGAAATCCGTCGGAACACCTGGCATGTCTTTGGGAGACCATGCGAAGATGTCCCGATTCTCACAGAGGAAATCGACGAGCTCGCTTTCCTATTTGCTGTGAAGGTTCACACCTATGACAATGTGCCTCTCCGGGTGCTCCAGGTCCAAGGGTATCTTCTTTGTTTCCTTTGCCGGCTTGAACAAGCCCTCAACATCCGACTCCTTGGGGATGGGTGACATTTCCGGCTTCTTCCCTGCCATCGCCACCACCCGGTCAAGGAGCCGATTCTCAGCTGCAATCACGAGGGACTCGGCCAGCCGACTGCTATCCACGGTGCAGGCGGTCGACTTCTTGTAGTCTTCGACTACAGTCAGGATCCCCTTGGTACTCGGCATGTTCATCTTGAGGTAAGCATAGTGGGGGACTGCCATGAACTTGGCCAGAGCAGGTCGGCCAAGCAGTGCATGGTAGGGGCTCTCAAGGTCCACCACTTCAAACCAAACTGGCTCACGGCAGAAATGATTCTTGTCTCCGAAGAGAACATCAATTTGGGTCTTGTCGATTGGTGAGCAGGAAAGGCCAGGGACTATGCCATGGAATATAGTCCGACTGGGGAGGAGTTGCTTCTACTTGATTCCCAACTTCTCTATTGTGTCACGGTACAGGATATTGATGTTGCTGCTGCCATCTATCAGGACTCTGGAGAAACGAGTTGCCCGCCTCTCTGTTGCAAAGGTAGCATCCAGGACCAGGGCATAGGAACCGGGGGAAGGCATCACCTTCGGGTGGTCAGCCCTGCTCCAACTGATGGGCCTCTCGGACCAGTGCATGAACTCTGGAGCATTTGAGGCCACTGCCTGCACCTCTTGCTGTTGCTGCCGTCTGCTGCGTCTGTCCTCGGCCATGCTAGTGAACACAACATAGGCTCTGTGCTACACAGGATACTCGTGTTGTATGGCGCCGACTGGCTGGGCCGCTGGCTGCTGGGGCGGAGGAGGTGGCGGGCCGGCAGGCGGAGGAGGCAGGAGGCCATCTCCCTTGGCGATCCTGGTGAGCCAATGACACTTCCGAGTGGTGTGGTTGGACGGCTTCGCGCCACTATGGAACTTGCAGGGTGCATCAAGGGTCTGCTCGTAAGAGAAGCCGGGCAACCAATTGGGCCTGCCGCCCTTCTGACACTTGGGCGCTGGCTGCCCTTCGGGCTGCTGGTCCTCGACTGTCGCCACCTGCCGGCTGGTGGAAGCCGGCTGGGTAGCCTTCCGCTTGTTGTCGCTTGGGTGCTGCCGCCGACTGGTGTCACCAGCCGGAGTTCGAGGAGCCTGAGGTGCCACCTTGCCATTGAGAGTCCTTATATTGCCAACTATCTAAAGATAAGAAAACAAATAGAACATTAAGAGAGTACTAATGAAAGGGAAAATATTTCCCAATACCCTCCTAGTGTTTCTTATGAGGAATCAGGTAACAAGGATGAGCTTCTTATGCAATCAATCTCTTCAGCAAGAAGCTCGAAAAAATTAATTAAACCCACACATGATGTGGTGAAGAAGAAGAAAAGAAGAAATAATAGAGGTAAAAAAGTATCTGTCCCAAATAATGTTGCTCCTATTATTGTTGTGCCTCAAGAAAATGAATCAAAAATAATTTTGGAAGATGATGCACTTGATGAAGATATTGCTTCTTTGTCTTATGGCACAATGTCTGAGAGCACTATTGATGATGATTTTGTTATGCCTATTGCTTGTTGTGATGATTATGATTGGGAAGATAATGATACTTCTTATAATCTTGGAAATCTTTTTAGCACCAACTTGGGAAATTATGATGGTAGCAATTGTTATACCGTTGGTGCCATTCATACTATTAATGATGAGAGTGATTATGCTTATGGTATGCCAAGCCACAAGCTTGGGGATGCTATGTTTGATGAGAATGGGATGTTTGAGAATTTATTTGCTGTAATTAATGTTTTTCCCAAGCTTGGCGGTGATATTCTTAATGAAGATGATCTTTTTAGTCCCCCTACTTTGAGTGATCAAATTTGCTATGATGATTGCATGCCTCTTATCTATGATGAGAACAAAGTTGCTACTTATGATGATTATTGTGATGATACTTATGTTATAATAAGTAGTGATAATTACTGTTTATAATTTTCAATATCCTTTTACTGAACATTACTCTTTTAATGTGGAAACAATTTTTAGTATTCGAGTTTTGTATGATACTCCCACTATTTTGAATGAGAATAAAATTGCTTATATGGAGAGCAATAAATTTTCTATGCTTTCGGATCATGAGAAGAATGCTTTATGTGATGGTTATATGGATGAATCTATTCATGATGCTACTGAAAATTATTATGAGAGAGGAACTTATGATTCATGATGCTCTTGTTATGTTTCAGTCCTTATTTTTAATGTGAGCATCATTGAAATCATCATGCCTAGCTAAAAAGGCATTAAAGAAAAGTGCTTGTTGGGAGTCAACCAAACATTTACCCCTACTATTTTTGTGTGTTCACATGATTAGGCTACTGTAATAATCATGTTTTATAGCTTTTGCTGCAATAAAGTGTCAAGTATAGCCTTTGCCATGCTTATTTTGCGAGTCTACTTGTGCCTGTTTCAAAACAGAAAGTATGTTGCCGTTGTAGAAATTCTATAGAAAAGTCAGAATGTGATAAAATGTTGAACTTTTGCATAGTAAGCTATAATAAATTTTCTATAGTGTGGTAATTTTTCATAATATTTGGAGCTATGGAAGTATGATGAATATTGCACTCTTTACATACTATTCTGTTTAGACAGATTGTTGTTATGTTTGCATGGTTTGCATATGTTTGCTTATTTAATGATTCTATTTGAGGATAGGAGTATTAAATATGCAGAGGCATTTAGTATGCAATTTTAAATAATAATTTAGTAATTTGCTACAATAGAGAATGATAAGGTTTTGCATTGACTTATACTTACTTATCTCACGAGTTCTTATTGAGTTTTGTGTGGATGAATTTTTTGAGATTTAGGGAAACCATGATATGAGAGGAATTAAGGAGACACAAGAGCTCAAGCTTGGGGATGCCCAAGGCATTCCAAGATAATATTCCAAGAAGTGTCAAGCATCTAAGCTTGGGGATGCTCCGGTAGGCATCCCACCTTTCTTTTTCAACAATTATAGGTTAGTATCGGTTGAGCCTAAGTTTTTGCTTCTTCACATGAGTTGAGCAATTCTTGGAATGCCATTTTATTTTGTTTTGCTTGCAGTTTTAATAAAATACTTAGATCTGAAAGTTTTTAAATAAGAGAGAGTCCACAACTAGCTACCTATTTACTTAAGTTCTCGCTTGATCTTCACTTATATCTTTTTGGAGTAGCTTGTCATTTACTCTTGTGCTTCACTTATATCCTATGAGTAAATTGTTGAATGAATTGAATGTTATGAAGTTGAAATTATATGTTCATATCATGCCTAGTAGGAGCTTCACATTGGGTTTAGAAAGAGAAATCTTTTGAAGCTTGATAATCACAATATTGGTCATACAAGCAATTCATGAATGATTAGTATAAGGAAGAGAACTTTCACATGAAAATATATTATCTTGGAAATCTTCTATGATTGTGAATACCCGTTAATTATTTTCAAATTTGAGCAAATTAGTTGAAGTTGGACAAGGACGACAACATAGTGAGTTATGGTCGTGTATATTTGCATAGAAGTTATGTTGTCATAGATCCTCCAACATGTGGTGTTTGCCTAGGATCTTTTGCTAGCCAAAAAATTGTACTAAGTAGAGATACTACTTGTGCATCCAAAAACCCTTAAACCCAGTTTCTTGCCATGAGTGTCCACCATACCTACCTATGGATTGAATAATATCCTTCAAGTAAGTTTTTACCAGTGCATAAAGCAAAAAAATTGCTCCTAAATATGTTCGATCTTTTATTGTAAGGGAAAATTGAGCGTTGTACGAACTTGTGATGGCAAAGTAATAAAAGAGAAGAACTGCATAATAAAGGTTGCTATCATAAGGGGCAATATAACATGACGTTCCTTAGCATTAAGAGCTTGGGCATCCAAATAAAAAGCGCATGCCAACCTCTGCTTCCCTCTGCGAAGGGCCTATCTTTTACTTTTCAATATTTACTTTTATGCAAAGAGTAAATAGTATAAATTCTCATTTCAACCTCGATTATTCTCTAGTTGGAAAGCATCATGTGGTGGGGAAAGATCTAGGCACATATTTCCAGTCAAATATATTTGACCATGATTTATTATTGTTGACAATTATCTCTATGATAAATAAGTTGGGAGGCGAAATATTAAGCCCCTATCTTTCTCTGTATTCTATGGATGCCATTTGTTCTAAGAATATGCTTTGAGTAGTAGCAATAATGGAAGACTATATGATGATTGACTATGTGGAGCTCTTACTTAGAGTTTGTTGAATAAGCTGAATTGCAATTGCTTGGTGACTGAGAACATAGGTTGTTGAGTTTCAAGAGAATTCATTGTTTGAACCTTAACATGTGAATTGGTTGCTACTTTGTCATGATGAGTTTTATGAGAAAGAGTTGTTGTTATGATGCTAGGAAAAGTGATTGAAATTATCATTGATCAAACTTATGCACTATGCTAGCATTCACACTTCATAAATTATTTCTTTTATCATTTACCTACTCGAGGACGAGTAGGAATTAAGCTTGGGGATGCTGATACGTCTCTGATAACCCACAAGTGTAGGGGATAATTGTATTCTCTTTCGATAAGTAAGAGTGTCGAACCCAACGAGGAGCTAAAGGTAGAAGAAATACTCTCTCAAGCCCTATCTGTCACTGATACGACTCTACGCATGCTCAGTGTTTGCTTTACCTAGAACAAGTATGAAACTAGAAGGACTTTGTAGGTGTTGTTGGATAGGTTTGCAAGATAATAAAGAGCAAGATAATAAAGAGCACATAAATATAAAATAGGGGCTGTTTAGATAAAGAAGCAATAAAGTAAATATAGTGAGTGAGGAAAATTGGTGGTAGGAGTTGTGAAATTGACTACGTTACTAGACCGGTAATCACTATTGCAATCCTATTTTAGGGAGAGGCATAAGCTAACATACTTTCTCTTCTTGCATCATATGCACTTATGATTGGAACTCTTGCAAGCATCCGCAACTACTAAAGATCATTAAGGTAAAACCTAGCATTAAAGTATCAAGTCCCCTTTATCCCATACGCAAACAACCTACTTACTTGGGTCTGTGCTTCTGTCACTCACGCCACCCACCATAAGCAAATCATGAACATATTGCAAACCCTAAAACGAGGATCCCTCACGCTTGCGCAACATGGAGAGCACCATAGGACAGCACCAATAATAAAACATGCAACTCAAACGAATCATAGCAATTCATCAATCACCGATAGGACAAAGAAAATCTACTCAGACATCATAGGATGGCAACACATCATTGGATAATAATATGAAGCATAAAGCACCATGTTTAAGTAGAGGGTACAGCGGGTTGTGGGAGAGTGGACTGCTGTAGATAGAAGGGGGAAGGTGATGGAGATGTTGGTGAAGATGATGGAGGTGTTGGTGAAGATCGCGGTGATGATGATGGCCCCCGGCGGCGTTCCAGCGCCACCGGAAGCAAGGGGGAGAGAGCCCCACTTCTTCTTCTTCTTCTTCCTTGACCTCCTCCCTAGATGGGAGAAGGGTTTCCCCTCTGGTCCTTGGATCCCATGGCGTGGGAGGGGCGAGAGCCCCTCCGAAATTGGATCTATCTCTCTGTCTCTCTCTGTTTCTGCGTTCCCAGATTCTTCCCTTCCACCGTTTCTTTTATAAACGGAGATCTGTAACTTCGATTGGGGTGAATCTTTCGCCTAGATTTTTCTCATAAAATTAGCTTTCTTGCGGCAAAAGAAGAGCGTCAACCACCTTATGGGGTGCCCACAAGGGTCCAGGGTGCACCTGCCCCGTGCCCCCCTCGGACACCGTCTCGCGTTGATTTTACTTCCACAAAATCACAAATATTCCAAAATAATTCTACGTCCGTTTTTATCCTGTTTGGACTCCGTTTGATATTGGGTTTCTGTGAAACATAAAACATGCAACAAATATTATCTGGCACTGGGTACTGGATCAATATGTTAGTCCCAAAAATAGTATAAAAAGTTGCCAAAAGTATATGAAAGTTGAATAATATTGGCATGGAACAATCAAAAATTATAGATACGACGGAGACTTATCAGTCTCCAACGTATCTATAATTTATGAAGTATTCATGCCATGTTTACAACAATTTTATATGGTTTTCGTATGATTTGCAAGGAACTAACCCGGACTGACATTGTTTTCAGCAAAACTACCGTGGTGTTGTTTTTTGTGCATAAATGAAAGTTCTCCAAATGAGTTGAAACTTTTTGACGATTTTTTTGGAACAAAAGAGATCCCCGAAGCTTCGTGGAAGGACCAGAAGGTGAAGGAGTAGGGCACAAGACACCGGGGCGCGCCTGGGGGCCCAGGTGCGTCCCGGTGGGTTGTGCTCACCTCGTGGCCCATCTTCACGTCATTCCAACTCTGAAAAATCCTATTAATACCAAAACCCCCAAAAATAACCCTAGATCAGAAGTTCCACCACCGCAAACATCTATAGCCACTAAAAACCAATCTA
Source organism: Triticum aestivum (assembly GCF_018294505.1). NCBI lineage: Eukaryota > Viridiplantae > Streptophyta > Magnoliopsida > Poales > Poaceae > Triticum > Triticum aestivum. Next base: position 502,118,817 of record NC_057795.1, on the reverse strand, counting down.
GACCCCTTCTGACACTCTACCAGAGCGGAAGATCATCACCGGTGGCCATCTTCATCATCCCGGCGGCCACTATGATGAGGAGGGAGTAGTACACCCTCGGGGCTGAGGGTTTGTACCAGTAGCTATGTGTTTAATCTCTCTCACGCGCGTTCTTGAGATCTCGCGATCTTGATGTATCGTGGGCTTTGTTAATATAGTCGGATCATATGGTGTTTTCCCCTCTATATCTTGTTGTGAATTGAGCTTTCCCTTTGAGATTTTGTTTTATCAGATTGAATATGGATTTGAGAACACTTGATGTATGTCTAGCTATGAATACCTGTGGTGACATTAGGGTATCATATTGATTCACTTCATATGTGTTTTGGCACTCAACTCGTGGATTCCCGAGGTGACATTGGTGTAATCTATGCATAGGGGTTGATGCACGTTCTTATCTTTGTTTCTTCGGTAGAAATTTTGGGGCACTCTTTGAGGTTGTTTGTGTTGGATGGAGTATTATGAATCTGAAATTGTTTGATGCATATCGTATTATCAACTCACGGATACTCACGGTGACATTGGAGTATCTAGGTGACATTAGAGTTGGTTGATGTGTATCATATGGTGTTATTTTAGTACGAACTCTTGGATAGATCGAACGGAAAGAATAGCTTTCTGTTATTTTAGTACAAACTCTTGAATAGATTGAACAGAAAGAATAGCTTTGAGGTGGTTTCATACCCTACAGATAATTTCTTCTTATGTTCTCCGCTAGATAAGAACTTTGGAGTGATTCTTCATCGCACGTTGAGGGATGGCTATATGATAAAATTATATTAGCATTGTTGAGAGATTGCACTAGCGAAAGTACGAACCCTAGGCCTCATTTTGAAGCATTGCAATACCGTTTGTGCTCCGTTTATCAATTGCTACCTTGCTGTTTTTTATTGTTCATACTATAAAAACCATTATCTACTATCCATATTACATGTGTATCACCATCTCTTCGCCGAACTAGTGCATCTATACAAATTACCATTGTATTTGGTGTGTTGGGGACACAAGCAACTTTTATTATTTGGTTGCAGGGTTGTTTGAGAGAGACCATCTGCATCCTACACCTCCCACAGATTGATAAACCTTAGGTCATCCACTTGAGGGAAAATTGCTACTGTCCTACAAAACTCTGCGCTTGGAGGCCCAACACGTGTCTACAAGAATAAAGTTGCGTAGTAGACATCACTAGTTACTAGCCCCCGCAATCAGGCTCCTATGGCTAAGTGAAAGCACTAAAACCGCATAGTCTGATTGCCTTATTTACCTTACACAATATCACCTTCGTGCACCGAGACATTAGCTAAGGGTCATAGTGTAGAGGTTGAAATACCCCTTATAGCATCTACATGGGGGCTGATGTCGATGACTGGTAACTTTCAGATTAAAACGGCCGCACAAGAGTCAAAATAAATAAAAGCAAACAAAGTATGATAAACCATACAGAGCAGCCGCATTACGAAACAAAAGGTTCAAACGTCATCGAACACACGATAGTGCGCTCACTCAAGAATTACATCTTTTGAACATTGGACCTCTATTTCCCGAGCACCATCCATCATGGTGGGGAAATACTGCCTAGGGCACCTGTGCTCCTTTCTAGAGGGCGGGGGTCCGGTGGCCATCTCAACCGGCTTGATCTTGGGCTAGTGTACCATGGTCCTCGCAAAAGCCATCCGAGCTCACTCGATGCAAACAGAATGCTTCACATCATCAATCTAGGATGCAGCATCGCTCAGCTTCTGCACCAGGCCAAAATAGCTGCTCGGTATCAGCTCCGCAAGCCACAACCAGACACAAAGATCCTTCATGGATGGCTCCGCCATCCGGTGCAACTCCATCAGCTGCTTCATTTGATTACTCAGGAGGGGAGGTTGCTCGGGCGCTTGAAAATGCACCCAGAACAGCCTATGCTCAGCATCTCCCTCTAGAGACGCAAAGTGCTTGGCCGCACCCACCACACTCCTCAAAAGATCCGCAAATGCGCCCGAGGAACACCACACTCGTGTGAGCAAAGTGAACCTGTGACCGCCAAAGACACTCTACAGTAAGTACGCCTTACCATTTGTATTTTCCTTCACATGGTGGAGCTCCTCTCAAGCACCTCACATTTTCGTCCTCGCCTCCTGGATCTCGTGCTTTATCTTTGACAGCTCGGTAGCCTGACCCTCTTTTTTTGCTCAAGGTCCTCAAATTTAGTGATGACATCCTTTAGCTCCTGCTGCACTTTGGCCACTCTGGCCGTGTGCTTATCGCTGAGTGTCTTCATCGTTGATAGCTTGGTGGCCGCTCGCTCGGCCACCGCCTTCTGTTCAGCAGCCTCCCGCCTGGCCTTCTTTAGTTCGGCCTTAAGGTTCTCGACCTCCATGGCGACAACTACAGTCATAATCAAGCAATTCTTTCTTAGGATAACCCGAAATCCCCTGCCTAATAAGGAAATCCTAACTACTAAGTCTATACTGGACTAACCATGCGCTTCATCGAACTGCTTGTTGACAAGGTTGAGCTCCTCATCGCACCTCCTGAGCTTTCGACTCATTTCGGCCAGCTCCGCGGCATTGGTAGCTGCCGCCAAAGACGAGGCCTACAAAACATTTTATATCATTTAGACTCCCGATTCAATGATTTCCCATCCTCCGCCAGGTTTATCCAATCCTGATGGAGCCTCGGGGGCTATGTTTCAACTTTGACTATCACAGGCATTCTCCGATTATTCGATCCCCATTTGAGTTTTCTTAAACTCGCCCAGGGCTCATGGGCTGCTATATGTATAAGGATTGCATAACCTTGCTTAGAAAATTCACTTTATGGAAAGAATATTACATGGCTTATTACCTCGAAGCCCATGAGGAGGCCGCCACAAGCTTCTTTCAGTCTATTGTTAACGGGCCGAATAGTCTGTAAAACCACGCCCATCAGGGCATAGTGTTCTGTGGCAAAGGAGGACCTATTTAAAGCCTCCTCCATCACATTCGGCCACCCAACCACGACCCGTTCTTCGATGGTTGGTGCTGGTGGCGGGGCCCTAGCTCCCCCTTCAGTGGAGGGCGGAATTGACGACTCTGGGGGTCTCGGGGGCTCGGGAACCGTCTTTGGGGAGGGCTCGGATTGACCAAGCTCCTCCTCTTTGTTCACCACTAGGGATCCCCCTCCTGGTCTTCGGGGACCGAGGTGTTAACCTCGGCCATGACATCATCACCCCCACCTACTGTGTTATGGCCGGGAGGGGTCTTCCGGGATAACAACTCCTCGGTCTCCTCGATGACCAGTGGAAGCATGGAGCATGACGCGGTCCCACTCTCCGCTAGCTCGGCGGGCAGGGAGTTCCCCTCCGAGACCTGCTAAGCTCGGCGGTGGGCTACAATATGAAGTACATGTATATGATTAGTAATAAACTAATGATGCAAACACCCCGGGAGTCTTCATATTTGTACCTTTTGGGCAGGGGGCTTCACCCTGGTGTTCCTCTGACGAACCTCTTTGGACGTTGTGGACTCCTCGCCCGGGTCCGAGCTGTCGTCGGGCAAGACCGACTTGGCCATGCGATGCTTCTTTGGGGCATGAGGAGGTTGTTCCTCCTCGGTGTTGTCCGACGCCGCCCTGTTCCTTTTTCGGGAGGAGTTGCTCTCCTCCCCGTTCTCTTCCTACTCCCCCTCGTGAGCGGAGGGGGCTTGAGTATCCCCGGACTTAGTGTTAGGATGCACTCTTGGGTGGAGGCCTTCTCTGGACTCCCTCATCTTGATCTTCTTCCTCTCTTTCTTCTCCAGCGCCTTGTACGACGCCGGTTAGCATTTCCTCCAGATGGGCCGACCTGGGGCCTTCGGGCAGCAGGACTGGACTGTCGATCCGCGCGGCTTTCTCAAGAGCCTTGCAAATGTGGGGGAGAAAGAGTCATATCCCTTGTTCAAAGGCAAACACTAGAACATAAAAGAATAAAGCTTCATTACCTCCCTAGGAGGGTGCGCGCGTCGAGGCCAATGTCTTCCTCCTTGTCCAGCCACTCCCTCTGGGGCTTGAATAACACCTTCCACAACTTGTCGTGGGTGGTGCCATAGAAACGGAGCATGATGGCTGGGTCCTCGGGCTTGTAGGACCACATTGGGGCGGCCCGTTGTTGAGAGGGCATGAGGCGGCGACAGAGCATCACCTGAACCACAATTGTTAGCTTGGCGCCCACCTTTATCATACTGGAGATGTGCTTCTACAGCAACTCCACCTCCGTGGGTAACCCCCAGTTGGTCCACGAGGTTA
>NC_057795.1:502100244-502114215 GCF_018294505.1 Triticum aestivum | reverse complement strand
GAATTCAGGAGCCGCTGCGCAACCCACTACACGTGATTTGGTGATGTAGAACCACTCTTTTTGCCAAACCTTGACGGTCTCTTGAAGTAAATATGCCCTAGAGGCAATAATAAAGTTATTATTTATTTCCTTATTTCATGATAAATGTTTATTATTCATGCTAGAATAGTATTATCTGGAAACTTAGTACATGTGTGAATACATAGACAAAACATAGTGTCCCTAGTATGCCTCTACTTGACTAGCTCGTTAATCAAAGATGGTTAAGTTTCCTAACCATAGACATGTGTTGTCATTTGATGAACATGATCAAAACATTAGGAGAATGATGTGGTGAACATGACCCATCCGTTAGCTTAGCATTATGATCGTTACAGTTTCATTGCTACTATTTTCTTCATGACTTATATATGTTCCTCAGACTATGAGATTATGCAACTCCCGAATACCGAAGGAACACCTTGTGTGCTATCAAACGTCACAACATAAATGGGTGATTATAAAGATGCTCTACAGGTGTCTCCGAAGGTGTTTGTTAGGTTGGCATAGAGCGAGATTAGGATTTTTCACTCCGAGTATCGAAGAGGTATCTCTGGGCCCTCTCGGTAATGCACATCATAATAAGCCTTGCAAGCAATGTGACTAATGAGTTAGTTACGGGATGATGTATTACGAAATGAGTAAAGAGACTTGCTGATAACGAGATTGAACTAGGTATGAAGATACCGACGATCGAATCTCGGGCAAGTAACATACCGATTTCAAAGGGAATAATGTATGTTGTCATAACGGTTTGACCGTTAAAGATATTCATAGAATATGTAGGAGCCAATATGGGCATCTAAGTTCCGCTTTTGGTTATTTACCAGAGAGGTGTCTCGGTCATGTCTACATAGTTCTCGAACCCGTAGGGTCCGCACGCTTAACGTTCATGACGATATAGTATTATATGAGTTATGTATATTGGTGACCGAATGTTGTTCGGAGTCCCGAATGTGATCATGGACATGACGAGGAACTCCAGAATGGTCCAAAGATAATGAATGATATATGGGATAATAGTGTTTGGTCTCTGGAAGGGTTCCAGAATTCATCGGAAGGGGTTCTGGATGTTTCCCTAAATGTTTGGGTACGAGAACACTTTATTTGGGCCAAAAGGGAAAGGCCACAAGGTTTTTGGAAAGCACAAAAGGAAGTTTTGCGGAGTCCAGGGGCCAGACGCCAGGGCCCCTGGCGTCTGGGTCCAGACACCGGGAACCCTTGCGTCTGGCCCTCGAGTCTGAGAAGGACTCTTGCCTTTCGGGTGAAACCAACTTTGTGGAGGCTTTTACTCCAAGTTTCCACCCTAAGGCTCAACATATAAATAGAGGGGCAGGGCTAGTACCAAAGAGACATCAAGAAACACCAAGCCGTGTGCCGGCAACCCCGTTCCCTCTAGTTTATCCTCCGTCATAGTTTCCCTAGTGCTTAGGCGAAGCCCCTGCGGAGATTGTTCTTCACCAACACCGTCACCACGCCGTCGTGCTGCCGGAACTCATCTACTACTTCGCTCGTCTTACTGGATCAAGAAGGCAAGGACATCATTGAGCTGAACGTGTGCTAAACGTGGAAGTGCCGTACGTTCGGTACTTGATCGGGACGGATCGTGAAGGTGTACGACTACATCAACCGCGTTGATAAACGCTTCCAATTTGCGATCTTCAAGGGTATGAAGATACACTCCCCCTCTCGTTGATATGCATCTCTAATGACCCACAAGTATAGGGGATCTATCATAGTCCTTTCGATAAGTAAGAGTGTCGAACCCAATGAGGAGCAGAAGGAAATGACAAGCAGTTTTCAGTAAGGTTTTCTCTGCAAGCACTGAAATAATAGGTGATAGATAGTTTTGTGATAAGATAAATAGTAACGAGCGAAAGTAAATAAAGTAAATAAGGTTCAGCAAGGTGGCCCAATCCTTTATGTAGCAAAGGATAATCTTGGACAAATTCTAATAATAATGAAGGAGCTCCCGAGGACACATTGGGAATTATCGTCAAGCTAGTTTCATCACGTTCATAAGATTCTCGTTCGGTACTTTGATAATTTGATATGTGGGTAGAACGACACTTGGGTACTGCCCTAACTTGGACAAGCATCCCACTTATGATTAACCCCTATTGCAAGCGTCCGCAACTACAAAAAAGGAGTATTAAGGTAAACCTAACCACAACATTAAACATATGGGTCCATATGAACCCATAACGAAGCAACTCATAAACTAGGGTTTAAGCTTTTGTCACTAGCAACCCATCATCTACTTATTACTTCCCTATGCCTTCCTCTAGGCCCAAACAGTGGTGAAGTGTCATGTAGTCAACGTTCACATAACACCACTAGAGGAGAGACAACATACATCTCATCAAAATATTGAACGAATACCAAATTCACATGACTACTAATAGCAACACTTCACCCATGTCCCCAGGAACTAAAGTAACTACTCACAAAGTATAAGCATGTTCATAATCAGAGGTGTAATAATATGCATTAAGGATCTGAACATATAATCTTCCACCAAGTAAACCAATAAGTATCAACTACAAGGAGTAATCAACACTACTAGCAACCCACATGTACCAATTTGTGGTTTTGGATACAAGATTGGATACAAGAGATGAACTAGGGTTTGAGAGGAGATGGTGCTGGTGAAGATGTTGATGGAGATTGATCCCCTCCCGATGAGAGGATCATTGGTGATGACGTTGGTGATGATTTTGAAGGAAATATGCCCTAGAGGCAATAATAAAGTTATTATTTATTTCCTTATTTCAGGATAAATGTTTATTATTCATGCTAGAATTGTATTATCCGGAAACATAATACATGTGTGAATACATAGACAAACATAGTGTCACTAGTATGCCTCTACTTGACTAGCTCGTTAATCAAAGATGGTTAAGTTTCCTAACCATAGACATGAGTTGTCATTTGATTAACGAGATCACATCATTAGAAGAATGATGTGATTGACTTGACCCATTCCGTTAGCTTAGCACTTGATCGTTTAGTATGATGCTATTGCTTTCTTCATGACTTATACATGTTCCTATGACTATGAGATTACGCAACTCCCGTTTACCGGAAGAACACTTTGTGTGCTACCAAATGTCACAATGTAACTGGGTGATTATAAAGGAGCTCTACAGGTGTCTCCAAAGGTACATGTTGGGTTAGTGTATTTCGAGATTAGGATTTGTCACTCCGATTGTTGGAGAGGTGTCTCTGGGCCCTCTCGGTAATGCACATCACTATAAGCATTGCAAGCAATGTAGCTAATGAGTTAGTTACGGAATGATGCATTACGTAACGAGTAAAGAGACTTGCCGGTAACGAGATTGAACTAGGTATTGGATACCGACGATCGAATCTCGGGCAAGTAACATACCGATGACAAAGGGAACAACGTATGTTGTTATGCGGTTTGACCGATAAAGATCTTCGTAGAATATGTGGGAGCCAATATGAGCATCTAGGTTCCGCTATTGGTTATTGACCGGAGACGTGTCTCGGTCATGTCTACATAGTTCTCGAACCCGTAGGGTCCGCACGCTTAAGTTTTCGATGACAGTTATATTATGAGTTTATAAGTTTTGATGTCTCGAAGGAGTTCGGAGTCCCGGATGAGATCGGGGACATGATGAGAAGTCTCAAAATGGTCGAGACATAAAGATCGATATATTGGACGACTATATTCAGAGTTCGAAAACTTTCCGAGTGATTCGGGTATTTTTCGGAGTACCGGAGAGTTATGGGAATTCGCCGAGGAGTATATGGGTCTTATTGGGCTTTAGGGGAAAGAGAGAGAAGAGGATGGGCGCCCCCCAAGGCCTAGTCCGAATTGGACTAGGGGGAGGGGCTGCGCCCCCTCCTTCTTTCTCTTCTCTCCCCCCTTTCCTTGACTCCTACTCCTACTACTTGGAAGGGGGGAATCCTACTCCCGGTGGGAGTAGGACTCCTCATTGGTGCGCCCTCCTTGGCCGGCCGCCCCCTCCCCCTTGGCTCCTTTATATACGGGGGCAAGGGGGCACCTCTAGACACAGAAGTTGATCTTCATGATCGTTCCTTAGCCGTGTGCGGTGCCCCCCTCCACCATATTCCACCTCAGTCATATCATTGCAGTGCTTAGGCGAAGCCCTGCGTCGGTAGAACATCATCATCGTCACCACGCCGTCGTGCTGACGGAACTCATCCCCGACACCCTGCTGGATCGGAGTCCGGGGATCGTCATCGAGCTGAACGTGTGCTGAACTCGGAGGTGCCGTACGTTCGGTGCTTGGATCGGTCAGATCGTGAAGACGTACGACTACATCAACCGCGTTGTCATAACGCTTCCGCTTTCGGTCTACGAGGGTACGTGGACACACTCTCCCCTCTCGTTGTTATGCATCACCATGATCTTGTGTGTGCGGAGGAAAATTTTGAAATTACTATATTTCCCAACAGTGGTATCAGAGCCAGGTTTTATGCGTTGATGTTATATGCACGAGTAGAACACAAGTGAGTTGTGGGCGATACAAGTCATACTGCTTACCAGCATGTCATACTTTTGTTCAGCGGTATTGTTGGATGAAGCGGCCCGGACCGATATTACGCGTACGCTTACGCGAGACTGGTTTTACCGCCGTGCTTCGCACACAGGTGAGTAGTGGGTGTCTGTTTCTCCAACTTTAGTTGAACCGAGTGTGGCTACGCCCGGTCCTTGTGAAGGTTAAAACAACACTAACTTGACGAACTATCGTTGTGGTTTTGATGCGTAGGTAAGAACGGTTCTTGCTCAGCCCGTAGCAGCCACGTAAAATTTGCAAACAACAAAGTAGAGGACGTCTAACTTGTTTTTGCAGGGCATGTTGTGATGTGATATGGTCAAGACGTGATGCTATATTTTATTATATGAGATGATCATGTTTTGTAACCTAAGTTATCGGCAACTGGCAGGAGTCATATGGTTGTCGCTTTATTGTATGAAATGCAAACGCCCTGTAATTGATTTACTTTATCACTAAGCGGTAGCGATAGTCGTAGAAGAAATAGATGGTGTAACGACAAAGATGCTACGATGGAGATCAAGGTGTCGCGCCAGTGACGATGGTGATCACGATGGTGCTTCGGAGATGGAGATCACAAGCACAAGATGATGATGGCCGTATCATATCACTTATATTGATTGCATGTGATGTTTATCCTTTATGCATCTTATCTTGCTTTGATTGACGGTATCATTTTAAGATGATCTCTCACTAAATATTCAAGAAGTGTTCTCCCTGAGTATGCACCGTTGTGAAAGTTCTTCGTGTTGAGACACCACGTGATGATCGGGTGTGATAGGCTCTACGTTCAAATACAATGGGTGCAAAACAGTTGCACACGCGAAATACTCAGGTTAAACTTGATGAGCCTAGCATATACAGATATGGCCTCGGAACACAGAGACCGGAAGGTCGAGCGTGAATCATATAGTAGATATGATCAACATAGTGATGTTCACCATTGAAAACTACTCCATCTCACGTGATGATCGGACATGGTTTAGTTGATTTGGATCACGTGATCACTTAGATGACTAGAGAGATGTCTGTGTAAGTGGGAGTTCTTAAGTAATATGATTAATTGAACTTAAATTTATCGTGAACTTAGTACCTGATAGTATTTTGCTTGTCTATGTTTGTTGTAGATAGATGGTTCGTGCTGTTGTTTCGTTGAATTTTAATGCGTTCCTTGAGAAAGCTAAGTTGAAAGATGATGGTAGCAATTACACGGACTGGGTCCGTAACCTGAGGATTATCCTCATTGCTGCACAGAAGAATTACGTCCTGGAAGCACCACTGGGTGCCAGGCCTACTGCAAATGCAACTGACGACGTTAAGAACGTCTGGCAAAGCAAAGCTGATGACTATTCGATAGTTCAGTGTGCCATGCTTTACGGTTTGGAACCGGGTCTTCAACAACGTTTTGAATGTCATGGAGCATATGAGATGTTCCAGGAGTTGAAGTTAATATTTCAAGCAAATGCCCGGATTGAGAGATATGAAGTCTCCAATAAGTTTTATAGCTGTAAGATGGAGGAGAATAGTTCTGTCAGTGAACACATACTCAAAATGTCTGGGTATAATAATCACTTGATTCAACTGGGAGTTAATCTTCCTAATGATAGTGTCATTGACAGAATTCTTCAATCACTGCCACCAAGCTACAAGAGCTTCGTGATGAACTATAATATGCAAGGGATGGACAAGACTATACCCGAGCTCTTCGCAATGCTAAAGGCTGCGGAGGTAGAAATCAAGGAGGAGCATCATGTGTTGATGGTCAATAAGACCACCAGTTTCAAGAAAAAGGGCAAAGGGAAGAAGAAGGGGAACTTCAAAAAGAACAGCAAACAAGTTGCTGCTCAAGAGAAGAAACCCAAGTCTGGACCTAAGCCTGAGACTGAGTGCTTCTACTGCAAGCAGACTGGACACTGGAAGCGGAACTGCCCCAAGTATTTGGCAGATAAGAAGGATGGCGAAGTGAACAAAGGTATATGTGATATACATGTTATTGATGTGTACCTTACTAATGCTCGCAGTAGCACCTGGGTATTTGATGCTGGTTCTGTTGCTAATATTTGCAACTCGAAACAGGGACTACGGAATAGGCGAAGATTGGCTAAGGACAAGGTGACGATGCGCGTGGGAAATGGTTCCAAAGTCGATGTGATCGTGGTCGGCACGCTACCTCTACATCTACCATCGGGATTAGTTTTAGACCTAAATAATTGTTATTTTGTGCCAACGTTGAGCATGAACATTATATCTGGATCTTGTTTGATGCGAGACGGTTATTCATTTAAATCAGAGAATAATGGTTGTTCTATTTATATGAGTAATATCTTTTATGGTCATGCACACTTACAGAATGGTCTATTTTTATTAAATCTCGATAGTAGTGATACACATATTCATAATGTTGAAGCCAAAAGATGAAGAGTAAGTAATGATAGTGCAACTTATTTATGGCACTGCCGTTTAGGTCATATCGGTGTAAAGCGCATGTAGAAACTCCATACTGATGGACTTTTGGAATCACTTGATTATGAATCACTTGGTACTTGCGAACCGTGCCTCATGGGCAAGATGACTAAAACGCCGTTCTTCGGAACTATGGAGCGAGCAACTGATTTGTTAGAAATCATACATACCGATGTATACAGTCCAATGAGTGTTGATGCTCGTGGCGGGTATCGTTATTTTCTGACCTTCACAAGATGAATTGAGCAGATATGAGTATATCTACTTAATGAAGCACAAGTCTGAAACATTTGAAAAGTTCAAAGAATTTCAGAGTGAAGTGGAGAATGATCGTAACAAGAAAATAAAGTTTCTGCTATTTGATCGCGGAGACAAATATTTGAGATACGAGTTTGGTCTTCAATTAAAACAATGTGGAATAGTTTCACAAACTCATGCCACCTAGAACACCATAGTTTAATGGTGTGTCTGAACGTCATAATAGTACTTTATTGGATATAGTGCAATCTATGATGTCTCTTACCGATTTACCACTATCGTTTTGGGGTTATGCATTAGAGACAGCTGCATTCACTTTAAATAGGGCACCATCACAATCCGTTGAGACGACGCCTTATGAACTGTGGTTTGGCAAGAAACCAAAGTTGTCGTTTCTTAAAGTTTGGGGCTGCGATGCTTATGTGAAGAAACTTCAACCAGATAAGCTCGAACCCAAATCGGAGAAATGTGTCTTCATAGGATACCCAAAAGAGACTATTGGGTACACCTTCTATCACAGATCTGAGGGTAAGATTTTCGTTGCTAAATTCGAATCCTTTCTAGAGAAGGAGTTTCTCTCGAAAGAAGTGAGTGGGAGGAAAGTAGAACTTGATGAGGTAACTGTACCTTCTCCCTTATTGGAAAGTAGTTCATCACAAGAACCGGTTCGTGTGACAACTACACCAATTAGTGACAAAGCTAATGATATTGATCATGAAACTTCAGATCAAGTTTCTACTGAACCTCGTAGGTCTACCAGAGTAAGATCCGCACCAGAGTGGTACGGAAATCCTATTCTGAAAGTCATGTTACTTGACCATGGCGAACCTACGAACTATGAGGAAGCGATGATGAGCCCAGATTCCGCGAAATGGCTTGAGGCCATAAAATCTGAGATAGGATCCATGTATGAGAACAAAGTATGGACTTTGATTGACTTGCTCGATGATCAGTAAGCCATGTTAAATAAATGGATCTTCAAGAGGAAGACAGACACTGATAGTAGTGTTACTATCTACAAAGCTCGACTTGTTGCGAAAGGTTCTCGACAAGTTCAAGGTGTTGAATACGATGAGATTTTCTCACTCGTAACGATGCTTAAGTCTGTCTGAATCATGTTAGCAATTGCCACATTTTATGAAATTTGGCAAATAGATGTCAAAACTACATTCCTTAATGGATTTATTAAAGAAGAGTTGTATATGATGCAACCAGAAGGTTTTGTCAATCCTAAAGGTGCTAACAAAGTGTGCAAGCTCCAACAATCCATCAATGGACTGGTGCAAGCATCTCAGAGTTGGAATATACGCTTTGATAAGTTGATCAAAGCATATAGTTCTATACAGACTTACGGTGAAGCCTGTATTTACAATAAAGTGGTGGGAGCACTACCGCCTTTCTGATAAATATATGTGAGTAACATATTGTTGATCAGAAATGATGTAGAATTTTTCTGGAAAGCATAAAGGAGTATTTGAAAGGAGTTCTTTAAAAGAAAGACCTCAGTAAATCTACTTACGTATTGAGCATCAAGATCTATTGAGATAGATCAAGACGCTTGATAAGTTTTTCAATAAATACATACCTTGTCAAGATTTTGAAATAGTTCAAAATGGAACAGTCAAAGAAAGAGTTCCTTGCCTGCGTTGCAAAGGTGTGAAAAGAGAATGAAAGTCATTCCCTATGCCTCAGTCATAGGTTCTATAAAGTATGCTATGTACCAGACCTATTGTATACCTTGCTCTGAATTTGGCAAGGGAGTACAATAGTGATCTAGAAGTAGATCACTGGACATTGGTCAAAATTATCCTTAGAGAAATAAGGAGACGTTTCTCGATTCTGGAGGTGATAAAAGAGCCCGTCGTAAAAAGTTACAATGATGCAAGCTTTTACACCAATCCAGATGACTCTAAGTCTCAATCTGGATACATATTGAAAGTGGGAGCAATCAGCTAGAGTAGCCTCGTGCAGAGCATTGTGGACATAGAATATTTGCAAAATACATACGGCTCTGAATATGACAGACCCATTGAGTAAACTTTTCTCACAAGCAAAACATGATCATATCTTAGTATTCTTTGGTTGTTAATCACATAACAATGTGAACTAGATTATTGACTCTAGTAAACCCTTTGGGTGTTGATCACATGACGATGTGAACTATGGGTATTAACACATACAGATGTGAATATTGGTGTTAAATCACATGGCGATGTGAACTAGATTATTGACTCTAGTGCAAGTGGGAGACTGAAGGAAATATGCCCTAGAGGCAATAATAAAGTTATTATTTATTTCCTTATTTCATGATAAATATTTATTATTCATGCTAGAATTGTATTAACCGGAAACATAATACATGTGTGACTACATAGACAAACATAGTGTCACTAGTATGCCTCTACTTGACTAGCTCGTTAATCAAAGATGGTTAAGTTTCCTAACCATAGACATGAGTTGTCATTTGATTAACGAGATCACATCATTAGAAGAATGATGTGATTGACTTGACCCATTCCGTTAGCTTAGCACTTGATCGTTTAGTATGTTTCTATTGCTTTCTTCATGACTTATACATGTTCCTATGACTATGGGATTATGCAACTCCCGTTTACTGGAAGAACACTTTGTGTGCTACCAAACATCACAACGTAACTGGGTGATTATAAAGGAGCTCTACAGGTGTCTCCGAAGGTACATGTTGGGTTGGCGTATTTCGAGATTAGGATTTGTCACTCCGATTGTCGGAGAGGTATCTCTGGGCCCTCTCGGTAATGCACATCACTATAAGCCTTGCAAGCAATGTAGCTAATGAGTTAGTTACGGAATGATGCATTACGTAATGAGTAAAGAGACTTGCCGGTGACGAGATTGAACTAGGTATTGGATATCGACGATCGAATCTCGGGCAACTAACATACCGATGACAAAGGGAACAACGTATGTTGTTATGCGGTCTGACCGATAAAGATCTTCGTAGAATATGTGGGAGCCAATATGAGCATCCAGGTTGCGATATTGGTTATTGACCAGAGACGTGTCTCGGTGATGTCTACATAGTTCTCGAACCCGTAGGGTCCGCACGCTTAAGGTCTCGATGATAGTTATATTATGAGTTTGTGAGTTTTGATGTACCGAAGGAGTTCGGAATCCCGGATGAGATCGGGGACATGCCGAGAAGTCTCGAAATGGTCGAGACATAAAGATCGATATATTGGACGACTATATTCAGAGTTTGGAAAGGTTCCGAGTGATTCGGGTATTTTTCAGAGTATCGGAGAGTTACGGGAATTCGCCAGGGAGTATATGGGCCTTATTGGGCTTTAGCGGAAAGAGGGAGAAGAGGTTGTGCGCCCCCCAAGGCCTAGTCCGAATTGGACTAGGGGGAGGGGCTGCGACCCCTCCTTCCTTCTCTTCTCTTCCCCCTTTCCTTGACTCCTACTCCTACTACTTGGAAGGGGGGAATCCTACTCCCGGTGGGAGTAGGACTCCTCCTTGGTGCGCCCTCCTTGGCCGGCTGCCCCCTCCCCCTTGGCTCTTTTATATACGGGGGCAAGGGGGCACCTCTAGACACAGAAGTTGATCTTCGTGACTGTTCCTTAGCCGTGTGCGGTGCCCCCCTCCACCATATTCCACCTCGATCATATCGTTGCAGTGCTTAGGCGAAGCCCTGCGTCGGCAGAACATCATCGTCGTCACCATGCCGTCGTGCTGACGGAACTCATCCCCGACACCCTGCTGGATCGGAATCCGGGGATCGTCATCGAGCTGAATGTGTGCTGAACTCAGAGGTGCCGTACGTTCGGTGCTTGGATCGGTCGGATCGTGAAGACGTACGACTACATCAACCGTGTTGTCATAACGCTTCCGCTTTCGGTCTACAAGGGTATGTGGACACACTCTCCCCTCTCGTTGCTATGAATCACCATGATCTTGCGTATGTGTAGGAAAATTTTGAAATTACTACGTTCCCCAACAGATTTCCCCCTCCCGGAGGGAAGTGTCCCCGACAGAACAGCTCCGCTAGATCCCTAGATTGATTCTGCCAAGGGTCCGCCTCATGGCGGCGGAGTTTTGTCCCGTAAGCTTGCCCACAAATTTTTCCAGGACAAAACCCTTCATATAGTAGAAGATGGTCGCCGGAAGCCCGCCAGGGGGCCCAGGAGATAGGGGGCGCGCCCTATAGGGGGGGGGGGCGTCCCCTGTCTCCTGGATAGGGTGTGGGCCCCCTGGTCTCTTTATTTCGCTTATAAATTCTTAATAAATCCAAAAAGTGGTTTTGTGGAGTTTTAGGACTTTTGGAGTTGTGCATAATAGGTTTCCAACGTTTGCTCCTTTTTCAGCCAGAATTCCAGCTGCCGGCATTCCCCTTCTTCATGGTAAACCTTGTAAAATAAGAGATAATAGCCATAAGTATTGAGATATAATATGTAATAACAGCCCATACTGCAATAAATATTGATATAAAAGCATGATGCAAAATGGACGTATCAACTCCCCCAAGCTTAGACCTCGCTTGTCCTCAAGCGGAAACCGAGATCGAGAACTATGTCCACATGTTTAAAGATAGAGGTGTCGATAAAAATAAAATACGGACATGAGGGCATCACGATCATTCTAATAACAGCAGCATATATATAGATTTTGTCATATGATTTCCTATGTTCAAGTAATAAGCAATTCACAATGTCAAGTATGGGTCATAAACTTCATTGGGAACTAACAAACTATAATCTCAGTCATTGAAGCAATTGTAATTTATCGTAACATCAGAAAGAGTCAATAATAGAGCTTTTCAGCAAGATCACATACTCAACTATCTCGTAGTCCCCCATAATTTTTAACACTCACGCAATACTTGTGGTTATAGAGTTTCAGCCGGACACTTAGAAAGATAGGGGCTTATTGTGTTGCCTCCCAACGTATTCACCTTTAGGTGATGTCAACAATAATAGCCTATGCCAACTTAAATTCAATTTGATATATGTATCATGACCTTTCAAACACGAGGAGCTTGCCAAAGGATAAAATGAAAAAAATGGAAAGGTGAGGATCACCTTGACTCAAGCATAAAGTAAAAGATAGGCCCTTCGCAGAGGGAAGCAGAGGTTGTCATGCGCTTTAGGGTTGTATACACAAAATCTTAATTGCAAAAGAACGTCACTTTGTATTGCCCCTTGTATGTGGACCTTTATTATGCACTTTGTCGCTTTTATTACTTCCACAACAAGTTCGTACAAAGCTTATTTTCTCTGCACTAATAAGTCATGCATATTTAGAGAGCAATTTTTATTGCTTGCACCGATGGCAACTTACTTGAAGGATCTTACTCAATCCATAGGTAGGTATGGTGGACTCTCATGGCAAAACTGGGTTTAAGGATATTTGGAAGCACAAGTAGTATCTCTACTTGGTGCAAGGAGTTTTGGCTAGCATGAGGGGGAAAGGCAAACTCAACATGTTTAGAAGGTCACTAACAATATACTTTAACTGAGATGTCGGAAAACATAAACCATTACGTTGTCTTCCTTGTCCAATGTCAACTCTTTTAGCATGTCATACTTAATGAGTGCTTCAAAATCATAAAAGATGTCCAAGATAATATATCTATATGTGATCCCCTCTTTCCTTATCACCTCCTATTAATTGCAACGATGACCAAGGCTACGTTTATCAACTCTCAACAATTTTTATGCCTCATACTTCCTATGTGTGGAGTTATCACTATCCATAAGATCAATATGAACTCTTTTGTTCTTTCTACTTTCTCAAGATCATAGCAACATATCAAAGCCCTTGACTCAACACTAATCTTTATTATAGATAGCACACGGACTCACTTACAAAAAGAGATCACAACGAAAACTCAAAACTACTTGATATCAAAACTTCGAACTAAAAGATCAAGATACTACTAAAAAGATCGAACTAAATAAAGCGGTAAAGATAGGAGTGTGATGGTGATACGATACCGGGGCACCTCCCCCAAGCTTGGAAGTTGCCAAGGGGAGTGCCCATGCGCAAGTGATTATTTCTTCTGAGGTGGTGAAGTAGGAGTTGTTGATGGAGTAAGCTTGTCATCCATCTTCCAAGGCATTGGCTCTCCATCATAAAAGGACAATCGAGTCTCCGAGATCCTTAAATCTGCAGCCAAACTCATTCGCTTGAATCTATATTCATACTCACAGTTCTGGTTTTGCAGGTCATAAATCTGGGCTTGGAGGTGCTCGATTTTCTCTTGAAGCTTGAAGATATGGTCTCCCCAATGTCTTTGGCATCCAGCTTGTGGTTGTTGGTGAACTCCGTGATCATCATCTGGTTGGCGTTGAGTCCACGCTCCACCATCCCTTGGCACTTGAAAACTTCTTGTTCCATGGCTTCGAGCTTTTTCTCTATGCTCCCGGTACGCCTTGGTCCTTCCACATCGCGGATGTACAACACCCCCTCACGCACCTCAATGGTTTGAGGGTGATGCAGCACCTCCGCAAGATAGGGGTTGATCACCCTCTCGAAAAACGTGTCCTTGGAAGCGCTTGAAGACGACATGATGCTCTAGATCTGAAATAGAGACAGCTCAAAACGAAAACAGAGGATATTTGCGTTATACGGTGGCCAAAACCTTTGGGAGTATATATAATAAATTTTTACCGACGAAAATACGTAA
>NC_057795.1:501964603-502099864 GCF_018294505.1 Triticum aestivum | reverse complement strand
GGGAGCCTCGTGTCCCTTTCGGACAACTTCTTTCTTCCTAAAATTCTTAAATAATCCAAAACTGATGAAAATTGCCATTAGAGTTGTTTTGGAGTCGGTATACTTACCGTACCACGTACCTATGCCTTTCCGGAGTCTGGAACGTTCTGGAAAGTGTCTCTTATGTACTCCTTTGGGGTTATGGTTTCAATAATATTAGTTTCAGCATTGATAGGGTTACCTGAAATATAATGCTTGATTCTTTGACCATTAACCACCCTAGGATTTGTGCCTTCAAAGTTGTTAATTTTTATAGCACCGGAATGGTAGACCTCCTCGATAACGTAGGGACCTTCCCATTTTCAGAGAATTTTTCCTGCAAAAAATCTTAAACGAGAGTTGAATAATAACACATAATCTCCTACGTTAAACTCACGCTTGTGTATCCTTTTATCATGCCAGCGTTTGACTTTTTCTTTGAAGAGCTTGGCATTCTCATAAGCTTGGGCTCTCCATTCACCAAGTGAGCTAATATCAAACAACCTCTTCTCACCGGCAAGTTTGAAGTCATAATTGAGCTCTTTAATAGCCCAATATGCTTTATGTTCAAGTTCAAGAGGTAAATGACATGCTTTTCTATAAACCATCTTATATGGAGACATACCCATAGGATTTTTGTAAGCAGTTCTATAGGCCCATAATGCATCATCAAGTTTTTTGGACCAATTCTTTCTAGATCTATTCACAGTCTTTTGAAAAATTAATTTGAGCTCTCTATTGCTCAACTCTACTTGACCACTAGACTGCGGGTGATAAGGAGATGCAATTCTATGATTGACATCGTACTTAGCAAGCATCTTACGGAAAGCACCATGAATAAAGTGTGAACCACCATCAGTCATAAGATATCTAGGGACTCCAAACCTCGAAAAAATAACTTCTTTAAGCATTTTAATAGAAGTGTTATGATCAGCACTACTAGTTGGAATAGCTTCTACCCACTTAGTAACGTAATCAACAACAACTAAGATATGTGTATAACCATTGGAGGCAGGAAAAGGTCCCATGTAATCAAAGCCCCAAACATCGAACGGTTCGATAACAAGAGAATAATTTATAGGCATTTCTTGACGTCTACTGATGTTACCTATTCTTTGGCATTCATCACAGGATACGGCAAACTTACGAGCATCTTTGAAAAGAGTAGGCCAATAAAAACCAGATTGTAGTACCTTGTGTACAGTTCTATCTCTAGCGTGGTGTCCTCCATAGGATTCAGAGTGGCACTTGCGTAGGATTTGTTCCTGTTCATGCTCAGGCACACAACGTCTAATAATACCATCTACTCCTTCTTTATAAAGGTGTGGATCATCCCAGAAGTAATCTCTTAAATCATAGAACCTTTTCTTTTGCTGGTATGTGAAACTAGGCGGTATATATTTAGCAACAATGTAATTAGCATAGTCAGCATACCAAGGAGCAGTACGAGAAGCATTGACAACCGCTAATTGTTCATTAGGAAAACTATCATTAATAGGCAGTGGGTCATCAAGAACATTCTCTAACCTAGACAAGTTGTCTGCAACGGGGTTCTCAGCTCCCTTTCTATCAATAATATGCAAGTCAAATTCTTGGAGCAAGAGAACCCATCTAATGAGTCTAGGCTTAGCATCTTTCTATTCCATGAGATATTTAATAGCAGCATGATCAGTGTGAATAGTAACTTTGGAATCAACAATATAAGGTCTAAACTTATCACATGCAAACACAACTGCTAAGAATTCTTTTTCAGTGGTAGCATAATTTCTCTGGGCAGTATCAAGAGTCTTACTAGCATAATGGATAACAGTCAATTTCTTATCGACTCTTTGCCCTAAGACATCACCTACAGAATAATCACTAGCATCATACATAATTTCAAAAGGTAAATTCCAATCAGGTGGTTGAACAATAGGTGCTATGATCAAAGCTTTCTTAAGTGTTTCAAATGCGTCTACACAATCATCATCAAAGACAAAAGGAATATCTTTTTGCAATAAATTAGACAGAGGCCTAGAGATTTTAGAAAAGTCCTTAATGAACCTCCTATAAAAACCGGCATGACCAAGGAAACTTCTTATACCTTTTATGTCCTTGGGACATGGCATCTTTTCAATAGCATCAACATTGGCTTTATCAACTTCAATACCCCTCTCGGAGATCTTGTGCCCCAATACAATGCCTTCATTAACCATAAAGTGACACTTTTCCCAATTCAGGATGAGACTAGTGTCTTCACATCTCTGCAAAACTCGATCAAGGTTGCTCAAACAATCATCAAAAGAGGATCCATAGACAGAGAAGTCATCCATGAATACCTCACAAATCTTTTCACAAAAATCGGAAAATATAGCCATCATGCATCTTTGAAAGGTAGCAGGTGCATTACATAAACCAAAAGGCATACGTCTATAAGCAAAAGTACCAAAAGGGCAAGTAAAAGTAGTTTTAGATTGATCCCCCACTGACACAGGTATTTGAGAGAAACCAGAATAACCATCTAGAAAGCAAAAATGCGTGTGTTTGGATAACCTTTCTAGCATTTGATCAATAAAAGGTAAAGGGTAATGATCTTTCTTAGTAGCTTTAATTAACTTATGGAAATCAATTACCATCCTATAGCCTGTAATAATTCTTTGCAGGATCAATTCATCTTTATCATTAGGGACAACGGTAAAACCTCCCTTTTTAGGGACATAATGGACAGGGCTTACCCATTCACTGTCAGCAACGGGATAAATAATACCTGCCTCAAGGAGTCTTAGGATCTCCTTTCTTACCACTTCCTTCATTTTGGGGTTTAATCATCTTTGAGGATCTCTAACAGGTTTGGCATCTTTCTCCACTGAAATTTTATGTTGACATAGTGTGGGACTAATGCCCTTAAGATCATCTAGAGTATATCCAATAGCAGCTCGGTGCTTCTTCAGAGTTTTCAATAATCTTTCTTCTTCTTTCTCTGAAAGGTTAGCACTAATAATAACAAGATATATTTCTTTTTCATCAAGATAAGCATACTTGAGATTGTCAGGTAAGGGTTTGAGTTCAAACACGGGATCACCTTGGGTGGAGGGGGATCCCAAAGAATTTCCGGGAAGATTATGTTTTAGCATAGGTTCTTGTTTGAGGAACACTTCATCTATTTCTTCCCTTTCCTTCATAAACATATCATTTTCATGGTCTAGCAAATATTGTTCTAACGGATTAGTTGGAGGAACAGCAATAGAAGCAAGACCAATAATCTCATCCTTACTAGATGGTTCCTTTTCACGAGGTTGTCTACTAAACTTAGCGAAATTAAACTCATGAGACATACCATCTATACCAACAGTGACAATATTCTTTTCACAATCAATCTTAGCACTAGCAGTATGCAAGAAAGGTCTACCAAAAATAATGGGACAAAAATTATCTTGTGGGGAAGCAAGAACAAGAAAATCAGCAGGGTATTTAATCTTTCCACACAAGACTTCAACATCTCTAACAATCCCAATAGGTTTAATGGTGTCCCTATTAGCAAGCTTAATAGTAACATCAATGTCTTCTAATTCAACAGGTGCAATATCGTGCATAATTTCTTTATAAAGATCGTAAGGTATAGCATTAGCACTAGCACCCATATCACATAAGCCATGATAACAATGATCTCCTATTTTAACAGAAATAACAGGCGTGCCTACAACAGGTCTACGTGTCTTAGTATCGGGTCTAGCAATATTAGCAGTTTCACCCACGAAAGAAATAACATGCCCATCTAAGTCTTCATCCAGGAGATCTTTAATCATAGCAATACTAGGTTCAACATTAATTTGCTCAGGAGGTGTATAAGTCCTAGTATTACTCTTACGAACAACAGTCGAAGCTTTAACATGATCTTTTATCCTAACAGGAAAAGGAGGTTTTTCAACATAAGTAGTAGGAATAATAGGATCACTATATGTAATAGTCTTTTCTTCGACTGTAATAGGTGCAACTACTTTCACTTCAACAGGAGGATTATATTTAAACCACTTCTCTTTAGGGAGATCAACGTGAGCAGCAAAAGTTTCACAAAAAGTAGCTACTATCTCAGAGTCAAGTCCATACTTAGAGCTATATCCACGGAAAGCATCAGTATCCATAAAAGATTTAACACAATCAAACTTAGGTGTCATACCTGACTCCTTACCATCGTCGGAACCCCAATCTTCAGAGTTGCGTTTAATTCTTTCCAATAAGTCCCATTTGAAATCAATAGTCTTCAGCATATAGGAACCAGTACAGGAAGTATCGAGCAGGTTGCGATTATCAAGAGAAAGCCGAGCATAAAAATTCTGAATAATCATTTCCCGAGAGAGCTCATGATTGGGGCATGAATATAACATTGACTTAAGCCTCCCCGAAGCTTGAGCGATGCTTTCTCCTTCGCGAGGCCAGAAATTATATATGTAATTACGATCACAATGAACAAGATGCATAGGATAGAACTTCTGGTGAAATTCCAATTTCAATCGCTTATAATTCCAAGATCTCGTGTCATCACATAGCCTATACCATGTCATTGCATCTCCCTTCAAAGATAAAGAGAAGACCTTCCTTTTGACAACATCATTGGGAATACCCGCAAGCTTAAATAATCCACAAACTTCATCCACAAAGATAAGGTGTAAGTCGGGATGTAAAGTTCCATCTCCTGCAAAAGGATTAGCTAGCATTTTTTCTATCATACCCGAAGGAATCTCAAAGTGAATATTTTCATAAAGTTCAGTAGGTTGAGGAACATCTCTTTGCTCCTCTGGTTGGGGTGAAGATACCCCAAACAAGCCACTCAAAGGATTAGTTTCCATAGTGACAATTAACAGAAAATTTCAGCACACTATATAACTGTTTCCTTACCAAGTTCCACTCACCAAGAGCGCTACGCTCCCCGGCGACGACGCCAGAAAAGAGTCTTGATGACCCACAAGTATAGGGGATCTATCGTAGTTCTTTTGATAAGTAAGAGTGTCGAACCCAACGAGGAGCAAAAGGAAATGACAAGCGGTTTTCAGTAAGGTTTTCTCTGCAAGCACTGAAATAGTAGGTGATAGATAGTTTTGTGATAAGATAAATATTAACGAGCGAAAGTAAATAAAGTTCAGCAAGGTGGCCCAATCCTTTATGTAGCAAAGGATAAGCCTGGACAAATTCTAATAATAATGAAGGAGCTCCCGAGGACACATTGGGAATTATCGTCAAGCTAGTTTCATCACGTTCATAAGATTCTCGTTCGGTACTTTGATAATTTGATATGTGGGTAGACCGACACTTGGGTACTGCCCTAACTTGGACAAGCATCCCACTTATGATTAACCCCTATTGCAAGCGTCCACAACTACAAAAAAGGAGTATTAAGGTAAACCTAACCACAATATTAAACATATGGGTCCATATGAACCCCTAACGAAGCAACTCATAAACTAGGGTTTAAGCTTCTGTCACTCTAGCAACCCATCATCTACTTATTACTTCTCTATGCCTTCCTCTAGGCCCAAATAGTGGTGAAGTGTCATGTAGTCGACGTTCACATAACACCACTAGAGGAGAGACAACATACATCTCATCAAAATATCGAACGAATACCAAATTCAGATGACTACTAATAGCAAGACTTCACCCATGTCCTCAGGAACTAAAGTAACTACTCACAAAGCATAAGCATGTTCATAATCGGAGGTGTAATAATATGCACTAGATCATTGCTGGCGCACGTTGCCGTGCCCATCCATTTTGATGATAGAATGATAAGTCTTGTCATAAATATATGTGTCATTTGGCATAACTTTACTCATAAGCACTTTATTCAAACCATGATGACATGTGTTACCACATCCGTCCATTTATGCAATAAAATTATATTAATTTATGTAAATATATCAAGGTAATTTCACCATAAATCTGAAGTGGAAGGGTCTACTAAATAGTGATTTAACTCATCAAAATAAGAATTTAGAATCCATTTTCTGACCAACAATAATGGTGTACCACCTCTATTATTAAGTTAATTACAAAAATATAATTCATTATCTGATAATGCTTTTCACAAATATCTAGAGTTGGTTGCTTTTCAGAAATTCCGAACTTAATTTGCTCAAAATGTGGTTTTTTGACTTCCTGGAAATATGGGATTCTCTGGTGAAAAGCACATATCAGTTTTTTTTGGGCTTGTATTGGGCTAGCGGTATCAAAGTAATGAAGAACAAAGCTGAAATTTTGGGCTCGTATTGGGCTGGCCGTATCGCAGCCGTGTCGTGGATGGTGAAAAGCAAGTATCGGTGTTTTTTCTTTTTTAAAAATTGGAAAACACAATACTCTGGTGAGATATCGCGGCCATATCAGCCGTATCGGCGTATCGGTGACATACAGGACGGCGAAACACAACTTTTGCACGTATCAGTGCCTCGTAACCTAGAAGTACATCCAGCTAACCTCCAAAACCATACAAAATACAAAGAAGTAATATGTGTTATATTATAAAAATAATCGATCTTTGCAGATAAATTGATGAGCAAGATAGGTAAAGGTTGCAGCTACTGAAGGGGCATGGAAGGGAGGAACAGAAAGAAGCGGAGGTGAAAATATGTGGAGGATTCTAGAGAAAAATGGGAGAAACATATGAGTAACACACCTACAATTGCGGGGATGAATGGTTGCAGGAGGGTGCTAGGAGTTCTTCGGATGCTTGTATAGTATACGCACCTATGAAATATAGGAATTTCCTGTCATTCTCATTTCAATAGAAGGCACATATATGTCAGAAAATATGTAAGGAAATATATTAATAACATATAAACAATGCAGAACTGGTATGCGTAGCGCAATTGCTCAATCCGAAACTTATAGTACCTGCAAGAAGTACTTTCAAGTGGATATGACGTATGGCTACCTATTCATATTATGACATCTTCTATTTTGTTTTCTCATCAAAATAGGAGTTTCCATGATAATAAGTAGCTTATCCTTACTTGAATGATTCACGTCACAGGTAACGTGAAGGCAATGATTTACCTGATGGCTTTGGTTATTTACTGGTGTACATATACATAGACTAAGTGTATGTTCTTGCATCTCCTTGATCTCCTGACATTGACCAGAATAGGAACCAAGGAACAGCTGAAAGCATGCACATGCGAATCAATGTCACCTTTGGGAAATGCATATTAATATATTATACGGTAGTTGCTCAATCCAAAACATATACATGCCAGAACCCATAAGCGTAAATAACTCCAGTACTTTTGAAAGCCTACCACTCTAGCTTGAAAAAAAGAAACTACTACACATACGATAATTGTCATCTGATTTCTGTACAAGGAAGCAATCAAACGGTGCTCATCGCTGCAGGCCTACCCATTTATGGCTCAACTTAAAGTGGCATACGACTCATACATAAATCACATGAACTATGTTGTATGTGTAGCATGATTGCTTGAAAAAAGTTACTACATATGAACCATCTACAAACACTACCACTCCTATTTGAGCTGAATTGACATGTTTTTAATGGAAAAATGGTGATGAAAATTCTCAGTTCTGGACTAACAATATTAGTAAAATTCACATGTTCTCATAAGCTGTCTTGTGTCCACATCAAAGCCCAAGTTTCTGCATCATGCCTAGATCTTCCTACTACACCTCAAAAGAGCTTTATGGAGCATCAGAATACATAATGAACGAAGCCAACCCACATAATCCATTAATTGATATGTCAAACAACTCAATGCTTAAACAATGTGAATGGCGAAATAGTACCGGGGTTGTAGTCGGAAATGATAAAACTTCCTTCTTGTGCTAGAAAAATTGATAAATCCTCCATGGTAAGTAAATCCAGTTCATGGTGCCAGCTTCCATATGTTCCTGCTTGCAAAAGCCGTTCAGGGTATAGAGGTCGCACGATGTGTACAGTGCAGAATAGTATATATTTTTCTTGCCAGGTAGAACAACATCAGAGAATAGCAAATGGACAAAAAAGAGCAGTTGTTGAGTCTTCGGGCGCCAGCATGCACCATCCGGATCGGGAGCCAACAAGTGAGAAGATGGGCAGGGATAGGCTGACAAACTGGTCGCCGTGCCATAAACTGGAGCCGGCGAGTATCGAAGAGGTCCCCATATCCGGCCAGAGGACCTGGTTCACAACACCGACGGCTGGTGTCATGGCGACGCATGGAGTAGTCCCTGCGATCTCGAGAGGAGCTGCCGGAGGTGCGCTCGGGAGGAAATCAGTATCTCCTGGGTACCGAAGGATGGGGATGAGGACGGGGGATAGCGATGGCGGAGGCACGTGTGTTCACCTGAATGAAAGGTCGTGGAGGGGAATGGATATGCGAGGGTCTTCCTCTTCGTGCATCCAAAAACTGGCTGCTTCCTTCCTCCTGGGGTCACGACGCCACATCGCACAAAGGATCATCCAACTTGTTCGTCTGCCGTCGCCGTTGCCATCATCCACCCTCTCTCTCTCTCTCTCTCTCTCTCTCTCTCTCTCTCTCTCTCTCTCTCTCTCTCTCTCTCGATCGGCGGCAGCAACGGCAGTAGTGGTGGCGCATAGGGTTTCTTCACCCTAGGTCCAGAGATCAGGAGGGGTGGGTGTGGTGTCGGCTCCATTGTCTTCTCTCTCTATCTCCCTCCTCTCTTTCTCCGGCGAGAGCAGCAGCGATGGCGGCACTCTGTCCTAGCCAAGGTCGGGAGGGGGAGGGGGTGGGGAGCGGGTTGGGTGCGGGAAGGGGCGAGGGTTGCGCTTAGGGCTACGACAACATCGACAGAAATCATGATCGTTCGTTTTGCATCAGACGTTAATCGAAGTCACTGAATGAGATGCTTCCAATTCGACCCCTGGAGTAGCGGCCCAGGACAGCCGGCCCAGGGTCGGCCCAGGCGGGTGAAGACAGCTCTCTGGATGGCCCAGAACTACTCAGACACCTGATCTGACGGCCAGAAATTATTAAACGTGAAATCTGACGTCCCAAAACGCTGATAGCCTGAGAGAGCTTAGTTTAGGCTCAATTTTACTATCCTTAATTAAGGATCTGAACATATAATCTTCCACCAAGTAAACCAATAAGTATCAACTACAAGGAGTAATCAACACTACTAGCAACCCACAGGTACCAATTTGTAGTTTTGAATACAAGATTGGATACAAGAGATGAACTAGGGTTTGAGAGGAGATGGTGCTGGTGAAGATGTTGATGGAGATTGATCCCCTCCCGATGAGAGGATCGTTAGTGATGACGCTGGTGATGATTTCCCCCTCCCAGAGGGAAGTGTCCCCGGCAGAACAGCTCCGCTAGAGCCCTAGATTGATTCCGCCAAGGTTCCGCCTCGTGGCGGCGGAGTTTCGTCCCGTAAGCTTGCCCATGAATTTTTCCAGGACAAAACCCTTCATATAGCAGAAGATGGTCGCCGGAAGCCCACCAGGGGGCCTAGGAGATAGGGGGCGCACCCTATAGGGGGGGGGCGCACCCTATAGGGGGGCGCCCCCTGTCTTCTGGACAGGCTATGGGCCCCCTGGCCTATTTCTTTCGCTCATAAGTTCTTAATAAATCCAAAAGGTGGTTTCATGGAGTTTCAGGACTTTTGGAGTTGTGCAGAATAGGTTTCCAACGTTTGCTCCTTTTTCAGCCAGAATTCCAGCTGCCGGCATTCCCCCTCTTCATGGTAAACCTTGTAAACTAAGAGAGAATAGCCATAAGTATTGAGATATAATGTGTAATAACAGCCCATAATGCAATAAATATTGATATAAAAGCATGATGCAAAATGGACGTATCAATCTCCTAGATAGATCTTGCGTGATCGTAGGAATTTTTTTGAAATTACTGCGTTCCCCAGCATCTCTATGAAGGTACCTAAGGGAGTCCTGGATTAGGGGGTATCCGGACAGCCGGACTATATACTTTGGCCGGACTGTTGGACTATGAAGATACAAGATTGAAGACTTCGTCCCGTGTCCGGATGGGACTCGCCTTTGCGTGGAAGGCAAGCTTGGCGATGCGGATATGTAGATCTCCTTCTCTGTAACCGACTCTGTGTAACCCTAGCCCCCTCAAGTGTCTATATAAACCGGAGGGTTTAGTCCGTAGGACGACAACAATCATAATCATAGGCTAGCCTCTAGGGTTTAGCCTCTACGATCTCGTGGTAGATCAACTCTTGTAATACTCATATCATCAAGATCAATCAAGAAAGAAGTAGGGTATTACCTCCATAGAGAGGGTCTGAACCTAGGTAAACATCGTGTCCCCCGCCTCCTGCTACCATTAGCCTTAGACGCACAGTTCGGGACCCCCTAGCCGAGATCCGCCGGTTTTGACACCGAGATTGGTGCTTTCATTGAGAGTTCCACTGTGCCGTCACGATAAGGCTTGATGGATCGCCTCGTTGTCAAGGACAACATCACCTCTGGGGGAGCCCTGGCTGTAGGCCAGACTCTCCGGCTGGGCAGCTTTGTCATGACCGCCTGTTCGGCCCCCACGCCGACGATGACTTCCCAGGTCATCAAGAACAGTCTCTACGCCAACTCAGAATTTGCCGAGCAGATGGATCCAATAGATCTCTCCTCCCTTATCGAGCTCTTGGATCGCATCGCCGCCCTGGGAGTTGCTACGGACTATGATCGGATCGGGCTTAAACCCGACCAAA
This sequence comes from Triticum aestivum, assembly GCF_018294505.1. Lineage (NCBI taxonomy): Eukaryota > Viridiplantae > Streptophyta > Magnoliopsida > Poales > Poaceae > Triticum > Triticum aestivum. Next base: position 502,089,190 of record NC_057795.1, on the reverse strand, counting down.
GGGAGATTAACTCTCCGCCGTCACCCATCAGATAGCGGTAGTGGAGGAACAACACAACGAATCTTCCTCTATTTTGAGGATGAACTATGTCCGGATTCCCGAGCTCTCTGAGCCGGATACCCGTCTACGGGAGGACATGGCCCAAGATCCGAACTTAGAATCGGGCAGAAGGCCAGAAAAATTGGGCAACATCCCGGAGTCCGAACTGTCGAGACCGGGAACTCCTTTGCCCCTAGGTCTCAAATCGGGTCAGGGTTTGGATTTTAATCTACCCACCCACCCAAATATAGGCGATCTTTCCCACATTAGACAAGAGCCCCAAGAGACAGTACACCACTTTTGGGCCAGATTCCTCCTTGTAATGAGCAAGGTCAAGGACTGTCACGAGGAAGACGCAATCTCATTCTTTTGCAATAATTGCACGGACAAGGGAATTCTCAATGCCATAAGTCGCCGTGACATAGCACACTTTGCCGACTTGGCGACCATAGTACAGAAATACTATGCGAAAGCACCTGGAAAACCCAAAAATTCTGGGATCCTCCGGCTCTCACCAAATCCCCTGTCCGAACTAAAAGGGTGCGCTCTCGTAAGCCACCCAATCAAATTACAAAGAAGCCAAAGCCCTTCACAGGGCGTGGAACCATACTGGAGGGATGGCTCAACGGGCCATGCAAAATCCACAGCACAACGGACTCCGTACCAACACACAGCCTTAGAGCATGTTGGGTACTCCGGCAAGTGGCCAGGAGCGGCGAGGATCTCCTCATTAACAATGCCGCAGAGCTCCATCCCATGGAGGATAACAATACAGTACTGACAGTCTTCAAGACTTTTGCCTCAAACAACAGGCGCAAGCGAGCACTCCGCAGCCTCGCCGAAATCTGCCATGTTGCAGCAATAAACCCATGGAACGACACGGCTATAACTTTCAATTCGAGTGACGAGCCTCAATTCCGAACAGTCCGGGCACCAGCCGTGCTAGTCCTTATTCCAATTGTGATGGTTTCTGGCTTACTAAATTGATCATGGACGGCGGCAGCGGATTAAACCTCATTTATGAGGAGACTCTTAACAAGATGGAAATAGACAAGAGCTGCATTGAGCAGAGCAGCACGACCTTCAGGGGAATCATCCCTAGTCTAGAGGCGCAATGTGCAGGAAAAATCACACTGGACATGGTATTCGGCACGCCGGATAATTACAGGTCTGAAGAAATCATATTCCAAGTGGCACCGTTTAGCAGCGGATACGACGCCCTTCTAGGGCGGGATGCATTCACGAGCTTTCAAGCTATACCCCACTACAGGTACATGAAGCTCAAGATGCCCGGGCCCAATGGAATCATCACTCTAGCCAGTGATCTAGACATAGCACTCCGCGCTGAAAACAGAACCGCCGCACTGGCCCTTGAGGCATTATCTGAAGCTCTCGCAGTAGAAGAACTAACCACACTGCGCTCCACAGTGGACATGGACGATGTGATACTCGACAAATGACCCAAATTCCAGGTCCACCCAACGGACCCTACAAAAACAGCGTCAATCGGGACACAGCTGAATCCAACAATAGACGCCGCTCTACGAGAGTTCTTGCACGAGAATTGGGACATCTTCACCTGGCATCCTTCAGACATGCCAGGCATCCCACGCAGGCTGGCCGAGCATAGCCTAAACATACTAAAGGGATACAAGTCGTTCAAGCAAACTCTTCGGTGCATTTCAGAACCGAAGCGACAAGCCATGGGAGAAGAACTGGCCAAGCTAATCGAGGCCGGATTTATCAGAGAAATAAAACATCCGGACTGGCTAGCAAACCTGGTGATGGTACCAAAGAAGGGCAAATCATGGCGCCTATGCGTCGACTTAAAAGACCTTAATAAGGCTTGCCCAAAGGATCCCTTCCCTCTACCTCGCATCAATCAAATAATCGACGCTACCACATGACACGACTCTTTGTGTTTCCTCGACGCATACTCCGGATACCATCAAATCAAGATGGCGGAGTCCGACCAGGCCGCAACGGCATTCATCACTCCATACGCCCCTTCTGTTTTAACACGATGCCTTTCAGGCTCAAAAACGCTGGTGCAACCTATCAACGCATGATTCAGACATGCTTGGAAACACAAATCGGCAAAACAATGGAGGCATACATAGACGACGTGGTCATCAAAACCAAATACGTCGAATCCTTAATAGACGACTTGAGGCTTACGTTCGACAATCTCCGAACATATGACATTAAGCTCAATCCGTAAAAATGTGTCTTCGGCGTACCTGGCGGAAAGCTCCTGGGCTTCATCGTCTCCAATAGAGGAATCAAAGCAAATCCGGCTAAAATCCGAGCTCTCTCACAGTTGGCTACCCCAACAGACCTCAAGCAAATCCAGAAATTAACTGGATGCGTGGCTGCCTTAAGCCGCTTTATCTCCCGATTAGGAGAAAAGGCATTACCCCTCTATCGCCTTCTTCGACGCACCGACCACTTCGAATGGACGGATGCGGCTACGGCCGGACTGGAAGAAATAAAGGACCTCTTGGCCAGTAATCCAATCCTGGCCGCACCAAGTATTGGTGAACCCATGTTGTTATATATAAGCTGCAACACATCAGGTTGTAAGTGCAGTGCTCGTGGTCGAACGAGAGACGGACGGACATAAGTTCCCGCTTCAAAAGCCGGTATACTACGTATCCATTGTCCCCATTCCATGCAAATCACGGTACCCACATTATCAAAAGATAGCGTACGCGATCTTCATGGCATCCCGAAAACTACGACACTACTTTCAAGAGTGTTCAATCAGGGTGGCCTCCGAAGTACCACTCAATGACATAATAAATAACCACGACACCACGGGCCGGATTGCTAAATGGGCTATCGAACTCCTCCGGTTCGACATTACATACAAACCACGACGAGCCATTAAGTCTTAAGTACTGGCTGACTTCGTCGCCGAATGGACAGAAGCCGAACTCCCTAAAGAGTATGGCGCGTACTCCAATTGGATCATGCACTTTGACGGCTCTAAGATGCTGGCTAGTCTAGGGGCAGGCGTTGTTCTGACATCCCCCACAGGAGATACAGTCCAATACGTACTTCAGATACTAGACACAGATTCCAACAATGCAGCCGAATACGAGGCTCTATTGCACGGTCTTCGGATGGCGGTCTCCATGGGCATCCAACGCCTAGAAGTGCGTGGGGATTCGAACCTTGCAATATCTCAAATAAACGGAGACTTTGACGCCACGGACCCAAAAATGGCGGCCTACCGCAATGCCGTTCTTAAAATGTCAGCTCGGTTTGACGGGCTCGAATTCCACCATGTGGTAAAGGAAAACAATCAAGCGGCGGATATCCTCGCCCGCATCGGTGCTAAGCGCGACCCCGTCCCACCCAACATCTTCATGGAAAGGCTGTTCAAGCCATCTGTGGTGTGGGAAGGGGAGACCGGCAATATCAGTTCGGATCCGAAGACAACCCCAGACCCCGAATACTCTCACATAATTGGAGGCTCCGCCACTGAGATAACACCGTCGACCCACGTGATTATGGCTATAATAGCCCCGTGGATGGAACCCTTCTTAGCCTACCTAAATAGGCAAGAACTCCTTGAGGACCAAAATGAGGCACGTTGCATTCTGCGGCGCTCTAAAGCCTACAAGGTCCACAAGGGAGAACTTTATAAGAAAAGCGTGACTGGAGTGCTCCAAAGGTGCATCTCCGAAGAGGAAGGATGGCAGCTTTTGGCAGAAATTCATGCCGGACTCGGCGGCCACCACGCCGCAGCTCGGGCCCTTGTAAGCAAGGCCTTCCGTACAGGTTTCTACTGGCCGACATCCCGAGCGGACGCACAGGACCTTGTCCAACATTGCGTAGGTTGCCAGCTCTTTGCCAACCAAAGCCATATGCCGCCTACCGCTCTGCAAACAATCACCATAACTTGGCCCTTTGCGGTCTGGGGGCTCGATATGGTTGGACCCCTTAAAGGAGGAAGCCATAAGAAAAAATACCTGTTGGTCATGGTAGATAAGTTCACCAAATGTATAGAGGCCAAGCCAGTTAAAATGGCCGAATCCGGACCAGTGATAGACTTTATATCCGAAGTCGTACACCGTTACAGTGTCCCCCACAGCATCATCATCAATAATGGCTCCAACTTTATAGCCGACGAGGTGAAAACTTGGTGCGGAAAGATGGGTATTAAGCTCGATTACGCCTCTGTCTATCACCCCCAAACAAACGGTCAAGTCAAATGAGCGAATGGTCTTATTATGAGCGGCATCAAACCTAGACTAGTGCGATCCTTGAAGGAATCAGATTTGCACTGGGTCGAGGAGATCGACTCCGTACTATGGAGGCTACGGACCACGCCAAATCGCACCACCGGATACACACCATTCTTTATGGTGTACCGCGCAGAGGCAGTATTGCCCTGCGACATTATTCATAACTCACCTCGAGTGCGCATGTACGAAGAGAAAGAAGCCGAGCTAGATCGGCAGGATAGTTTAGATGCCCTGGAGGAGGAACAGGACGTAGCGAAGGCCCGTTCCGCATTTTATCAGTAGCATGCTCGAAGGTATCAAAGCAGAGAAGTACGGGCCAAAACCTACAACATTGGCGAACTCGTTCTGCGCCTACCGGAGAAGAAAAAGGACAAACTCAAGCCCACGTGGGAGGGTCCGTTCATCATCGACAAAGTTCTCACCGGAGGGGCGTACCGCCTGCGTGATGCATCAGACCACCGACTCAAGCCGAACCCATGGAACGCGGCCAGACTCCGAAGATTCTATGTCTAGTGCCAAACTCCGTGTTCGTTCCCCTATCTTTGTTGATTTTAAAAAAAAGATATACCCTCCTCATTTCTTTCTTTTCTTTTTATATATAGCCTTAAACGCTTTAAGTGTGCTTCGACCGCACACTCCTGCCACACTATGTGTGTTCAGCATACCTGGGGCTTCTTACACAGAAGCTTAATATAAATTATCTTTTGGGCTTTATGCCCACCACATATGCGTCATTTCTCCATATGTGGCTTTTGTCACCATTATATCCATCGATATGACTTAGGTTTTGGTCAAGCTGGGTTGCCTGGCTCTTGTGTTTATGCCCTACGTTCTTGTTAATTCGGCTAGGGCATAAGGGAAGCACCTCTGCGATTGTTAATGCCGGGTCAGCCAGATGTGTACCTCAGACTGGGTGAAGCCGAAAGCTAGCGTTCTTAAGGGAATATTCGGTCGGTGAACAAAAGGTGTCTTTTACTTATTACAAAAACATGCCCGCAGATGTTCATATCCTGCGTTATTTTTCGCAGTTTGGACATGCACATTAATGCATGCACACCCAGGGAAAGGAACCCTTAACGGAACTATTCTCCCTGGAAGATGTTTCTTACTACCCATGTAATATAACATAACTAGTTGGGTACTTGTCTGTTCAAGCACTTATGACCCCTACGCCTGGTTTCCACGCGTACCCCGGTTTTTCAATAACTGAGCGGGTATTCGGATACACTCCGGACTGTCGGGTCCAGAGGTTGAAGCGAAAAGATCGGTCAAGACAAATGATTTACAATCCGGGTAGGGACATAATATGTCCTTCGAAGTACAATGTCACTTAGACTGACTAAATTCTTCTTCTATACCATCCAGCAGGCTGTCTAGTCTATAGTCCTATGTGGAATACTTAGCGGCTAATGCTACTTGGTCATACACCAAATGAACAGGGATCTCCTTCCCATCTAACCCTACAGGTCCGAAATCGACCATATGGTTCGGGTCAGCCTTGGTGTAACGCGTCTTCACCATGTTCCAGGCTTCCCCTGCGCCTTGTCGGTAGGCCGAAATCTTCCATAATCGGAAGCACTGTCGTGCTCCCTTGAGCATCTGCATAAGATCCCTCATGCCTACGGGAAGGGAGGTGGATGGCCATAAGGCTTGGGCAATGTCCTGCATCACTTGCCGAACTTGTTCGTGCAGTTGCGAGAGCTCCGACAGAAGATCACCTGCAGATCCGGGCATTTCCTCTTCAAGATGACCTATCAGCACGCCTACACACATAATACCGTTAGCGTCGCTTCTTCGCCGAACCTTATAGTGATTCGTCAGAACACTTACTGAATATGCCGCGTCGAAGCTTCATGTTCTCCTTTACAAAGTCCGCAAGCTGGGCCCGAACATCCTTTAATTCGACGTCTAGTCGGACGTTCGCGTCCTGAGAGTATTTTTCTCCTTTATAACCTTGGTAAGCACACGCTCGCTAGCCTTTAGTTGTCGCCGAACATGTTGCTCACCCTCTGGTACGATCTCCGGATTGCCTCCGGGATTGTCTGTAGAGTCTATTGTTAGAATTGCATTCATGTCGAATACTAAAACGGGTACATGCCATAACATTATTTATGCTCGAAGCAAATATTACTAGATGGGGCCTTCGAAGGCTCCTCCATTACGGCAAGTGCGGCCTGCAATTGGGCTTTGCACTCCTCCAGCTCTTTAGACAGCTGGGTATTTTTCTCTGTCAGAACCTATGCACACGACGATCCTTAAATCAGTTGTGCCAACTGTTTCAAGTCTCAGGGGCTACCGATATACATACTTATCAAATTTTCTTACCTGTATATCCTTTATGTACTGGTCCGTGGCCCTGGCGAGGCCACCTTGAGCAGCCCGGATGTACGTGTCCCCTGAGTTGAAGGCATCGAACGCCTCTTCAGAGAAAGTAGGGTCGCGTAGTGCGGCCCGTCAGCACCTATGATTCATGGCGCTCTTCACTTAGGAGTTTGTAGCGGCGAATCTATCCACATCCTCTGTTGGAGGATTATCCGCGTTGACCTCCACCATTGAGCCCGGCCTCAGAGTTTGGCTGGTGGAGGCGTGACCGGCAGGCTCTCCGGATATAGTCCGGTGAGCGCTCTTTCTGTAGAAAGACAATGGACATTGTTATACTTTAATGAGGATAATTTTGTGGCAGGGTTTTAAACATACCTTTGCAACGGCATCTCGGTCCTGACCACTTCCTTTTAAGCCTACCCGGCTTCGGTGCCCCTTGTTGGCGAGTCACTGCGGGTTCGGCTTGGCTCCCCGATGGCCTTCCCTGTAAAGCGCAATACATATGCGGTAGGTGAAGTGTAGAGAGGGAATCCTTTTTGGAAGTCAGGACTCTGGCTTTACTTACCTGGGATACATGGAGTAGGCCAGGATAATCGGCTGTAATAGCCACCATCACACCATCGCAGCTTAACTGATAAAATATCCTGTCGACGAGCTCCACAAATATGTCCGGATCTTCTTTGAGTCCGGGGTCGAGAGCTCGGTTGAGGTCCTCTGGTTGTGGGGATGGGCTGTCAACATCCTTCATAGCTCTTCACAATTCCTGGTATGAATTGACGAAGTAAGCATTCGTGCTAAAAATATAGGAAAGACTGGAATAAAAGATAGGGACTCACCCAGCTAGGGGGGTTGTACATGGAGAATCCATCCTGTGGCTTAATACGGATGAACTCCCCCTCTTCTCCTTTGTTTAAATCGGACAGTATCTTCGCCAGAGCGGTAGGAGAGTCCGGACCTTTACGGCCGCAGTGGGTGGCATCATCGTCCCCATTGAAGTGCCACATGGGTTTTCCCCGATATTAAAGTGGCTGCACTCCCCGCAGTATACATATGGACATGACTTCAATTATTGTCAGTCCTGATCTGGCCAGCGTATTTATCCTGCTCATCAGGAATAAGATCTCTCTGTTATCTTCCTCCTGGGGGCTCCTGGGGTGCCAGTTGTAGCATTTCTTCAACGGAGCATTTACGAACTCGGGAAGGCCTTTCCGGATAGGGTCCGGAAGAGGGACATCCTCCATGTAGAACCACTCCGAAGGCCAGTCTTCGAACGTCTTCTTCGGGGTACCGGATAGGTATCGGGTCCCGGCGATGCACCATATTTCGGCTCCGCCCACTTGATATACCAACCCCTCTTGAGTGTGGGGTACGAGGCAGAATAGCCTCTTCCACAACTTGAAGTGGGCTTCGCAACCCAAAAATAGCTCACAGAAGGCAACGTAGCCTATGATATGCAATATGGAGGCCGGGGTGAAGTTATGCAGCTGGAGGCCGTAGAACTCCAGGAGCCGCGGAGGAAAGGATGGACTGGAAATCCGAGTCCCCTCAACAAATAGGGGATGAAGCACACCCGCTCTCCCTTGGATGGGTTTGGATAGCTCTCCGCTTGCTCCCCGCCATTATAAGTGGCTAGTCCTGCTCGGATGGGGACCATGTACGCAGGCGGAAGAAACCCCTTGGTCTGCAGCTCTACTAATCGGCCGTGGGGGACAGAACATTTCTCCCAATCACCTGGCCTAGTGCTACGGGAGCGGGAGGAGGAACTGCGACAACCGTCCATGGTGGTATGGATTTTTCTGGTCGCGCTTTTGATGAATGCTCACTGGGAGGAGATGGTATGATTTGGATCTGAGGATCCCCGTCTCTTTAAATAGACGACTTACTTACATGGTCAGGGTGGCAAACATAAAAATGCCCTGACTCTCGCATTCGCTTGACACGTGGAGGTAGCCATTATTGCAGCACAGAAGCCGAGGAGTGCAATATTGAAGGGAAGCCGGACACTGCTCGTTACAACAGGTACTCTGGAGAATTTGGAGAAGAACCCACCTTGCAATGCCGAAGACAATCTACGCGCCGGACTCATCGTCATTGAAGCCTGGTTCAGGGGCTACTGAGGGAGTCCTGGATTAGGGGGTATCCGGACAGCCGGACTATATACTTTGGCCGGACTATTGGACTATGAAGATACAAGACTGAAGACTTCGTCCCGTATCCAGATGGGACTCTCTTTTGCGAGGAAGGCAAGCTTGGTGATTCGAATATGTAGATCTCCTTCTCTATAACCGACTTTGTGTAACCCTAGCCCCCTCCGGTGTCTATATAAATCGAAGGGTTTAGTCCGTAGGACGACAACAATCATAATCATAGGCTAGCTTCTAGGGTTTAGCCTCTACGATCTCGTGGTATATCAACTCTTGTAATACTCATATCATCAAGATCAATCAAGCAGGAAGTAGGGTATTACCTCCATAGAGAGGGCCCGAACCTGGGTAAACATCGTGTCCCCTGCCTCCTGTTACCATTAGCCTTAGACGCACAGTTCGGGACCCCCTACCCGGGATCCGCCGGTTTTGACACCGATAGTACCCTCCGTCCACTCGACCCGAGCAAGCTTGTTGATTGTCCCCCCTCCACAGTCCGCCTATTGGTCGTCGACTATCTTCGTCTTGAGGTTGAAGACCTTTAGGCACAGGCCGAAGTGTGTCTGGACTCGTAGAAAGGCCTAACAAATGACGATGAAGGCTGAGATGTGCAAAAAGGAGTTCAGGGCCAGATCAAGAAAATCTAGCTCGTAGAAGAACATCAACCCCCTGACGAAGGGGCGGAGCGGGTAGCCCAGTCTCTGAATAAAGTGGGGGACAAACACCACCCTCTCGCCTAGTCGGGGCGTGGGGATGACTTGGCCCTCTTTTGGATCCCTGTGAACAAGTCGGTCAGGAGGTAGCCGACGTGCTTCAGATCCTCGATGTCGTTGTTGGTGACAGTAGAGGCCTCCCACTTGGCATTCTCACCAGATCTGACCATGACCAAATTGAGGTAGTGGCTAGGAGGGAGTTCTTGAGGGAGGACGGGTCGGGCACTAGAGCTCTGTAGACTGGGAAAGCAATGGCGAGACAAAGGAGAAAGCATGCAGACATAACCGTGTTTTTTCCCTTTTGTAAGCTATTGTAATACCAAGAGTCCTTTGACTACGCCGTAGGCCTCGCCGCTTCCTGATATAGTCATGTCGTTATGCGTGAGTGGGATAACCAAAATCATTGATCATCTCCCTTAAAAAATGGGGCACGATCTCCATATTGATGGGACATGCCAATGGAGGAACTACCTCGAACTGTGAATCGAGTGCTTACAACGGTTCAGTGTTTATAACCGGCTATGGCCTTTCGTCAAAAGTTGTCAGGCGAGGGCACTATTCACACTTGGGTGGTTGGCCTTCGAGGCTAAGTAATTTTTACAATTTGGACACCGGACACAGTTCGGGTTACGGATGAATGAACTTGGATAGGTAACTCTTGAAGATTCAGCTGAAGGGGACTACTCCGAACACAGATGGGGAGGATAACTCGCCTCGGAAGCCGGAGACTTTGAGTGCACAAAAGACACCAGGGATCATGAAACACCGGTGTTGAAGGTTAGTTCGGCGGCTACTGAGGGAGTCCCGGACTAGGGGGTCCTTGGGCTGCCGGCCTTTCTCTTATGGGACCGACAGGTGGGTCGTGCTACAACTGCTAGAAGGCCGAGCTATGAGGTGACTCCGTATCCGGACAGAAAACCTTTAATGCCTTGGTGTGTCCTCCAAGTCAAGATAAGAGAATCGGCATGTTTATCCCTTCATCATGACCGACCATATGTAACCCTAGTCCCCCTGGTGTCTATATAAACTAGAGGGTTTTAGGCCGTAGAGGCTAGAGGAAGCCTAGGGTTTAGTTCATCTGATCTCGTGGTAGATCGACTATGTAATCATCCTATACATTTCAATATAATCAAGCAGGACGTAGTGTTTTACCTCTTCGAGAGGGCTAGAATCTGGATAAACATCGTGACCTTCGTCCCTTGTTCCCCATTGATCCAAGATCCACAGCTCGGGACCCCCTACCCGAGATCCGCCAGCTTTGGCACGGACAGTAGTGAAGAACTTACATGTTTCAGTAACGGTGTGAGCCGTTGGTGGGTGTGTAAGCCCCTTGGTAGCTCTTATGCCATGTTGAACCCATGCAATTGTTGTTATTGGAGTTCCCGCTCACTCAGATCGGCTCCGGCTCCGTGCTAGCTCATGAAGTTTCCGCTCACTCAGATCGGCTCCGTGCTCTCCTCGCCCGCTTACATTTTTCTTCTTCAGATCGCTCAGTGCTAGGTCAGGAAAATGGCTATTGTTCTTTTTATTAAATCAAATGAAGTTCACATAATGTAGGATTTAAAAAAATAGAGATTAAAAAACAGAAAATAAAAAATGTTCACGAATTTAAAAAATATTAGTGGATTTAAAACAATATTTATAAATTTCAATTGGGTATGCAACTTTTAAAATCTTCATGGACTTCAAAAAAGTTTGTGAACTACAAAATTATGCATGAATTAAAAAAATGTTCATAGTCTTTTCAAATGTTCGTGAGTTTTAACTATTCATGAATTATCATGTAAAACAATAAATATAAATATAGAGCCAAACAAGAAAAAACAAATAGGAAACAAATAGAAAACTTTAAAAACCCTTGTAAAAACAGAAAAGAAAGAAAAACAAAAAAAAGTAGGCAATACCTTTTCAAAACCGAAAAACCCGAAATCACTAGTTAAGGAGTACTCCTTGCGAAGATCACTCCAATTCCCCAGATTGCGACAAGTGGCGCGCTGCATGTGCGCCACTTGTCGCAACCTGGAAGTTTTCCCTTTTTCGTAGATCCGTTTATTCAAAACGTTTTATCTCTTAAACCGTGCATCCAAATCTCGAACCGTTTTCGCCGTTGGATTCCTCATGTTGAGATCTTCAAAACTAGATCCCATGTTGATAGGTTTTGACGAACTTTTTTTCACGAAAAAAACCGGACAAAAAAACCAAACCGGGACCACGGTTTTTTCCCTTTTCGAAAGAGGCACGGCCGTGACTCTCGCGAAAGAACAACCGTGCCTCTGGCGGAAGTAAAACCGTGTCTCTCGCGAAAGAAAAATAAAATAGAAAACACGTTTTTTCAGTTTTCGAGGAGGTACGGCCGTGACTCTCGCGAAAGCACAACCGTGCCTCTCGCGGAAGGAAAACCGTGCCTCTCGCGAAAGAAAAAAACAGAAAACATGTTTTTTTTTCGTTTCCAAGAGGCACGGCCATGGCTCTCGCGAAAGCACAACCGTGCCTCTCGCGGAAGCAAAGCCGTGCCTCTCGCGGAAGAAAAAAAACAAAAAATACTTTTTTTTTCATTTCCAAGAGGTACGGCCGTGCCTCTCGCGAAAAAAAACGTTTTTTTGTGAAAAAAAAATTTGAATTTTTTTTGTCGAAAAGCTAGGGAAGACCGGCGAAAAACCAAAACGTAAAAAAACCCCCAAAAAAACCGTTTAAAAAGCCGAAAACGCGTGCAAAAAAATAAAAAAATAAAATCCTGAGGGAGCGCCCAGAGCGTGACACGTGACGAATGACTGAGAGCGCGCCAAGTGGCGCTGATCGTTACGAGACTCCCGAAGGAGCGCTCGTTAATTAGTTGCTTCCGAAAAACCCGGCCAACCCATCGACACACGCCCTTGCAGGCTGGGCCCATAGCTTCTTCCACATCCCTGATGCACTAGGAAGCTCCAAAACTAAAAAGCAAACCGTTTAAAAAGCCGAAAACGCGTGCAAAAAAATAAAAAAATAAAATCCTGAGGGAGCGCCCAGAGCGTGACACGTGACGAATGACTGAGAGCGCGCCAAGTGGCGCTGATCGTTACGAGACTCCCGAAGGAGCGCTCGTTAATTAGTTGCTTCCGAAAAACCCGGCCAACCCATCGACACACGCCCTTGCAGGCTGGGCCCATAGCTTCTTCCACATCCCTGATGCACTAGGAAGCTCCAAAACTAAAAAGCTTAGTATCTTAATAGATATATTTCCACGCAAATCCTCTCAACACTCTCTTAAGACAAAACTCTGTGCCAATCGTTTACAAATAAAAAACATACTTATGAATGAAATGAAAACTTGCCGTCACGTAGCGACTCAACTTAGCAAAACAAGCGCACACCCGTACGTGCCTGCGGCGCAGCTTCCAGGCAAGCAGACGCAGTGGTTTTGGTTGGTGGTTTCTGATCACCAATCTATCACACGAGACGCTACCACAGATAGCCATTAGCCAAGCATCAGATTCCGATCGATGATGGGGAACCTGCATGCATTTCCACACCCGAACCTTCACCGCTTCTTCTTCATCCATCCACGGACATGCACTGCACCGGACGGTCGTCCTGAGGTCTTCGGACGGATCGATGAGAATCCATCCCGTCATGCTCGGTTGCTCGTTAGATCCCCAACTGAGTTGCTGCTGGGTCGGATGAGACGCGCGCGCGCGCTCATGTTATTTTTTTCAGACCAGACCCAGACCAGGAACGCCGGGGACGAACCTGGCCTGGCCAGTGGGAAAGGAGATCCCCGCGGTCCTGAGGATCCGGTGCCCGTTGGCCTTTTGGCTTGGCTGAAAATATCTGATCTGATCTTCAATTGGCCTGCATGTGGACGAACCAGGGCGAGGCGTTTCGGATCAGGAAAGCCGGAGGCGCGAGAGGATCGGCCGCAAAGGGAAAGCGAGCTGCGTCGATCGATCGAGATTTGGCTGGCCTTCTTCTGCGACCCCTCATCAAAAACAAAATTTGGCGTGCGCAGTGTTGTGTGAATGGATGGGTCATGATTGACGGTCTGTGCAAATATATACAGCACGAACCAATCTGACCCGATGAACAATAAAAACACACTCTGCCAGACACGAAAGCCATAATGCGGATGCCGCCAATCGGATCCCAAAGCAGCTTTGATAAGCAATGGCCAATATTAGCCGTTAAACTTTAAGCTTAGAGCAAAGCCTGGCCGGCCATTCGCCGCCGGTTGGGGCGCGCACGTATGCGTAGGCCCAAACCATCCTAGCGGATAAGCTAGACTACAGCCAGAGGACGCATCAGGCGTGCACACGAACGCGGTCATGTTCATGTGCGACGAATCCAGAGCAAAAGCTCGTTCCTTTTTTTCTAGTAAAAAGGCGTAGACGAAAGGAGAGCGAATTAGAGGAAGTGGCCGTGCTTTCTTGGGTCCTAGCGAGCGCGACGTGACATGCAAGGGAAATTTTTGCTAAAATAATTTAGCGGGCTGCGATCTTATCCTCGAAGAGCGTTGGCCCACAAGGCCCACGGCCGCCGGCCGGGGGATCCGACCGGTACGGCGCTCGCGTCAGCGGAATCCGGATGTGGGCGGCGAGTGCTGTCTGGTGTGCATGCGCTCTGCTTTTTGCTCCCAAAGCGCACGTGCTCCATTGTTTTGTTAGAATTAGAATGTTCTTGTGCCAGAAGAAGCATCAACCACTGCCATGATTAGATGATTAGGAGAGATGAAAGAAAAGATGTACCAGCTCCAACGCATGCTCATACGAGTATATCATTGCGTGCAATGCCTTGAAGATACAACCTGAACACAATGTGTAGTACTGTTACCATTCTTGCGGAAGTAGAACATGCGAGACTGAATTTGTATGTCCATTATACATGCAATTTATTTGAAACCATGTATTTACATGACATGCTTTGTAGCCCAAGTGTAGGCGTGGAGGGTCAGTGGGCCATAGACCCCTAAAAAAAGAAAATATACCAGCGCTGCTATGGTGGTGCCATGCATGTTGGCCATGAATCTTCTATCTTATCGGCAAGGAATGGTTTACGTTGATTGGTACGATGCTTGATAGTATAAGAGCATCCCCGGGACTTGAAGTAGCGTCATCTGAAGGCCAACCGGCGAAAAAATCACCATGGGGATGGTCAGTTTTCCAACCGCCGCCTCAAGCTGGACGAGACGCCGCTTTTTGAAAACCAAAGTCGACCAAAGTTTGGCCAAACTTCATACAAAATGACACAAATTTGGTGTAAATTCAGGCGCTTTCATTGATATTTGTACAAATTGAAAACATAATTTTAAAAGAAACTAAAAACTACTACTACTACTACTAAGCCGCCGCCGCCGTCTTCAGCCTTCTACATGCCGAGGAGCCTGTAGAAGTTGGTTTAGTCGCCGTTGTCGCCGCCGCCGTCTTTGCTGCACCCCTGCCCTGGGTCGCCGTGGCGAACGGGGTTGGACGGCCCAGGCGTCTCCTCGTCGCTGTCGTCGAGGATGACGACGCCACCCTCCTCGCGGCCGCGGCGCCGGGCGGCGATCTCCTCGAGGTACCGGCGCTGGCGCTCCATCTCCTGTCGAACGTAGTCGTCCAGCACCCATTTGAGGCCGGTCTCCACGTCAGCCACCATGGCCTCGTGCTCCTTCTTCACGGGAAGGAGCACCGACTCGGTCATCGGCTTGACGAGGCGGGAGGGAGGAGAAGGGACGCCGTCCTCGTTGATGACGAGGGCGCTGTGATACGTCTTCGTCGTATCTACTATTTTAAACACGTTTACCCTTGTTTTGGACTCTAACTTGCAAGATTTGAATGGAACTAACCCGGACTGACGCTGTTTTCAGCAAAACCGCCATGGTGTTATTTTTGTGCAGAAATAAAAGTTCTCGGAATGACCTGAAAATCCACGGAGCAACTTTTCAGAATTAATAAAAAATACTAGCGAAAGAATCAGCGTCAGGGGGCCCACACCCTATCCACGAGGGTGGGGGCGCGCCCCCTCCCCTAGGGCGCACCCCCTGCCTCGTGGCCCGCCTGGACGTCCACCGACCTCAACTCCAACTCCATATATTTGCTTTCGCGGAGAAAAAAACAGAAAGAAAGTTTCATCGCATTTTACGATATGGAGCCGCCACCAAGCCCTAATCTCTCTCGGGAGGGCTGATCTGGAGTCTGTTTGGGGCTCCAAAGAGGGGGATTCATCACCGTCGTCATCATTAACCATCCTCCATCACCAATTTCATGATGCTCACCGCCGTGCGTGAGTAATTCCATCATAGGCTTGCTGGACGGTGATGGATTGGATGAGATTTACCATGTAATCAAGTTAGTTTTGTTAGGGTTTGATCCCTAGTATCCACTATGTTCTGAGATTGATGTTGCTATGACTTTGCTATGCTCAATGATTGTCACTAGGGCCCGAGTGCCATGATTTCAGATCTGAACCTATTATGTTTTCATGAATATATGTGTGTTCTTGATCCTATCTTACAAGTCTATAGTCACCTATTATGTGTTATGATCCGACAACACGAAGTGACAATAATCAGGATACTTCTCGGTGATGACCGTAGTTTGAGGAGTTCATGTATTCACTATGTGTTAATACTTTGGTCCGGTACTCTATTAAAAGGAGGCCTTAATATCCCTTAGTTTCCACTAGGACCCCGCTGCCACGGGAGGGTAGGACAAAAGATGCCATGCAAGTTTTTTCCATAAGCACGTATGACTATATTCGGAATACATGCCTACATTACATTGATGAATTGGAGATAGTTTTGTGTCACCCTATGTTATAACTATTATATGAGGAATCACATCCGACATAATTATCCATTACTGATCCAATGCCTACGAGCTTTTCACATATTGTGCTTTGCTTATTTACTTTACCGTTGCTACTGTCACAATTATTACAAAACTGCTACTATTAACTTTGCTACTGTTACCGTTACTTCCATACTACTTTGCTACTAAATACTTTGCTGCAGATACTAAGTTATCCAGGTGTGGTTGGATTGACAACTCAACTGCTAATACTTGAGAATATTCTTTGGCTCCTCTTGTGTCGAATCAATAAATTTGGGTTGAATACTATATCCTCGAAAACTTTGCGATCCCCTATACTTGTGGGTTATCAAGACTATTTTCTGGCGCCATTGCCGGGGAGCATGGCTCTATTCTTTGAGTCACTTGAGATTTATATCTGCTGGTCACTATGAGGAACTTGAAAGACGAAAGAACTAAGATTTATCTCTCAACTACGAGGGGAGGTAAGGAACTGTCATCTAGTTCTACACTAGATTCTCCTTCTGTTATGAGTAAACTTGTGACACCTAAACCTGCTTCTGCTATTAATTCTGATATGTCGCATGTTATTGATGATGCCACTTCTACTATGCATGATACTTATGATGAAACTACTTCTGTGCTTGAAACTACTGTGCCGTTAGGTGAATATCTTAATGAACAACTTGCTAGGGTTAGAGAGAATGAAATTATTGAAACTGATATTATTGAAGATAGTGATGATTAAGGTTCTCCCCCTAAATATGAATTACCCGTTGTTCCTGAGGGTTATGTTATGGATGAAGAAACTGCTAGAGATTTTTTTGCTTGCAATGATAGATCTGTTCTTAAGAAGTTATTAGCTAAACTGAAACAGAAAACTCTGAATGCTAGAATGAAATATGACCCTGCTTTTGCTACTTCACCTATCTTTGTTACTGATAAGGATTATGAATTCTCTGTCGATCCCGAGATAATTACTTTGGTTGAATCTGATCCTTTTTATGGCTATGAATCTCAAACGGTTGTGGCACATCTTACTAAATTGAATGATATAGCTACCCTGTTCACTAATGATGAGAAATTGCGTTATTATTATATCCTTAAGATATTTCCATTCTCATTAAAGGGTGATGCTAAAACTTGGTTTAATTCTCTTGATCCTGGTTGTGTGCATGGTCCCCAGGATATGATTTATTATTTCTCGACTAAATATTTCCCTGCTCATAAGAAACAAGCTGCCTTAAGGGAAATATATAATTTTGTGCGAATTGAAGAAGAGAGTCTCCCACAAGCTTGGGGGAGGCTTCTCCGATTACTTAATGCTTTGCCTGATCATCCTCTTAATAAAAATGAAATACTTGATATTTTTTATAATGGACTAACCGATGCTTCCAAGGACCACTTGTATAGTTGTGCTGGTTGTATTTTCAGGAAAAGAACAGTCGATCAAGCTAAATTGCTATTGAATAATACTAGCACAAACGCCCGTGCGTTGCAACGAGAGGATATCACAAACTCTAACCCAATATGCATGGCTCAAAATCCCCGCATATTCAAATCATCTTGCGAGATGACACCTATTTTAAAAATATAGTAGTTAGTTTGAAGTTATTCAATCAGATACTGACTCATTAACTCCTCTACAAAGAAATTAAAGATGAACTCTTTATCCCTTTGAATACTACATTGTTCAAGTTTTATGATGCTTTTATTGGATGGTGAAATTCATAAACTCGCCCCATTATGCATCTTCCTGACGTATAAAAGAGCCCATGCTTTTTAACGAGAAACAAAAATATTGAGAAGTTTATGTTATTATGACAAACACCAACATCTTGTTCATGTCCCTTTTCTTCATCGATCCGACGGCATCACACCAATAGATTACTTTTCTCTATATGGGATATGTATCCATCTTAACCCTCGTAAGAATACTACTCCATCTTAACCCTCGTAAGAATACTACTCATGCAACAATCATTAATTATTAATATTTACAAATTCAACGTTGAAGCAATAAATGAATCCAGCCCATCACAATATGTTCTGTAAACAGGGTTGGCAACCCTATTGACCCCGCATAACCTGTGTGATATGTTCAGGTTGTCTTGCAGGCACATCGAGCACAGGTGGTTGCTTTGTTTTTCTTGGTTGTGATGGTCTATTCCCCATGGATACGAACGCGACTCACCATACTTTTTTTGGGTTAAATCTTGCACGCCTCAACTTTTCACATACGTATCTCTCCCTCTCTCTTACATTTTTTAATGCCTCTATCTCTCACGTTTCTCTCACTTCTCATTTACCATTCTCTCTTAGGTGCCTCTCTTGAACTCACAGATCTCTCTCTCCATCCTCTATTTGGCTAACCCGGACGACATACTAAAAATCCTGGATGACCAAATTAAAAACTATGAATTTTTTTAGGAAATCATTTGAGACTTCCTTCTATTTTATTTAAATTTCCTTTTCAAATTCCTTTTGAACCTTTACAAAAATCCCATGCCTTTTTCTACTTCAAGGTATACCTCCAAACTTTGCCGATATTTCTTCTGGCTTTTTCCCAAGTTCCACCAAAAATCTTAATATTTTTGGACACTTATAAAACCTAGTCGTAGAGTTTGAATTTAAACTTTCAATCATGCCCATTTATATTTTATGGATCAAGATCATTTTTCCGAGTCCAGGTAAAATAACCCCATGCCCAAACTCTTCTCCTAGACCTCCTTTTCTTTATTCAAATCTCTATTTTTTTTCAGAAATAGACAAAAAAACTGAAGGAAGAGAGAGAGAGAGAGAGCAGCGCATCACTTTTGGCCCAAGGCCCAGCAACACCTCGTCAACCTTAGCCGCCAGGGAGAGCCTCGCTCAATCCCGATCCCCATTCTTTCGATCCCCCTCGTCCTCCTCTCCATCCCCAGCCACCAGAGACACGCACACGAGAGAGGTTCGGCTGTCGCAGCCCCTCGCGCGCTTACCTCCCGCCAGGAACGCCGCCGCCCGATGCCGCCCCTCTGGCGAGCTCCTCCTCTTCTCCTCTCGTTTCCCTTATCGCGCCATTCTGCTCAAAGCAACCATGCTTTGCCACGGTCCGCGGCGAGCGTCGCTAGCCCCGCTCCTTCCCTGCCACTCCCCTCCTCCCATGGTGCTCCTCTACACCGTTGAGTACGAGGCCGGCGAGTCCTGCCGTCGTCCCGAGGCAATCCACTGCTGTCCCTCTCCTTGTTCCCTTTCTCTTCTCTGCCATGGCCACCCGCAGGAGCTCGAGCTCGTCCCACACCTCCTTCCTGTCATCCTGCTTGCCGTCGCCTGGATCCGCGCCTCCCCATGCCTTGCCAGTCCCGCCATGCCACCCTCCTATGCATCGAGATGCGTCGCCGTCTCAAGTGCTTGCCTCGCCTTACCGTGCGTGGATCTGGTCGCCCTTGAACCATCCCGGAATCCGGCGTGATCTGGCCGAAGAATGAACGCCGCCGCGTCTGGTCTTCTACCATGCCGGCGCGGACTGGAACCTCCCCTGCCTACATCTTCGGCGCTGCACACCCCATGTTTTTTTAAAAGATTGAAACATTTTTCTCAGATTAAAAAAGGATTGCGGGTTAAATACTAAAAAGCACAGGGACCTTTATGCAAAAAAGCCACGACGGTGAACCCGACAGACTCAATCCGTGCTTTATTATTAGGGAGAGATTTTGACTAATGAAAATAATTGGACTCTTCCTGAGCCAATTCCTGAGCCAACTCCTAAACCAACTCCAAAGAAGAGGGGTGTTCTATTTCTCAGTCCTGAAGATATGCAAGAGGCAAAAAAATCTATGAAAGAAAAAGGTATTAAAGCTGAAGATGTTAAGAATTTACCTCCTGTTGAAGAAATACATGGTCTTAATATACCAACTATTGAAGAAACACACAGTCTTGATAACCTGACACAAGTAGTAAAGGTAAATTCTCTCTATAGATATGATAAAGTTGAAATCCCGTCTACTAAGTTTGCTAGCCAATGCTTGGATGAATTTGACGACTTTATGGCTAGACAAGAAAATTTCAATGCTTATGTTGGTAGAGAATTAAAGAGTAATGCTTACATGATTGGACGCTTGAGTGATTATATGGCTAGAGTTAAAGGTGAACTTAAACTCATTTGTAAATATGCTTCTATGGTTACCACTCAAGCAGAACAAGTACTTAAAGCTCAAAGTGATTTGCTCGATGAATTAAATAATAAACATGATTTTGCTGTAGAGTGGCTACCAGAACGGGTAAAATGAATCAGGAACCTTTGTATCCTGAAGGCCACCCTAAGACAATTGAGCAAGATTCTCAGAGAAATAATGTAGATGCACCTAGTCCTTCTAAAAAGAAGAAAAAGAAAAATGATAGGACTTTGCATGCTTCTAGTGAACCTGTTGTAGACACACCTGAGAATCCCAATGATATTTCTATTTTTGATGCTGAAACACAATATGGTGATGAACATGAACCTAGTGATAATATTAATGATAATGTTCATGTTGATGCTCAACCTAGCAATAATAATGATGTAGAGATTGAACCTTCTATTGATCTTGATAACCCACAATCAAAGAATCAACACTATGATAAGAGAGATTTTGTTGCTAGGAAGCACGGTAAAGAAAGAGAATCATGGGTTCAGAAACCCATGCCTTTTCCTCCTAAGCTATCCAAGAAAAAGGATGATGAGGATTTTGAGCGCTTTGCTGAAATGATTAGACCTATCTTCTTACATATGTGTTTAACTGATATGCTTAAAGTAAATCGTTATGCTAAATACATGAAAGATATTATTACAAATAAAAGAAAGATACCGGAAGCTGCAATTTCCATCATGCTTGCTAATTATACTTTTAAAGGTGGAATACCTTAGAAACTTGGAGATCCAGGAGTACCAACTATACCATGCTCCATTAAAAGAAACTATGTTAAAACTGCTTTATGTGATCTTCGAGCCGGTGTTAGTGTTATGCCTCTCTCTTTATATCGTAGACTTGAATTGAATAAGTTGACACCTACTGAAATATCTTTGCAAATGGCTGATAAATCAACTGCTATACCTATCGGTATTTGTGAGGATGTGCCTGTTGTGGTTGGAAACGTCACTATCTTAACGACCTTTGTTATTCTTGATATTCCCGAGGATGGCAGTATGTCGATTATCCTTGGTAGACCCTTTTTAAATATTATAGGGGCTGTTATTGATTGCAACAAAGGCAATGTCACTTTTCATGTTAATGGTAATGAGCATACGATACACTTTCCCAGGAAACAACCTCAAGTTCATAGTATCAATTCTATTGAAAAAATTCCAACTATCATTATTGGAGGTTTTGAATTTCCCCTTCCTACTGTCAAGAAGAAATATGATATTCTTATTATTGGGGATGTTCACATCCCCGTTGAGGTAACCTAGTGTTATTCGAAATTTTTCTGGTTTCATGTGATTCGGAATAAGTTTGTTAACAAGACTTGATCAACCTTATTAGTGGATTCCTTTTGATGACCATGAGATGGATGAAGTTAGAAGGCACAACCTTCTGTACCCTCCTTTTACTTTCTGTTATTTAGATTAAATAAAGTAAAAATAGTATTTTTTTGTCTGTTTTCCGAATTATCCTTGCAATAAAAATACCCCGAAAATAAAAGTTCTCCAAATGCCTTGCAAATTTAACATGATTTTTTCTAGAATATTTGAGAATATCTGGCACTAAGAGCACAACATGGGGAGCTGGCACCTGGCCATGAGGGTCCAGGGCACGCCCACCCCTATAGGGCGCGCCCCCTGCCTCGTGGGCCCATGGTGGCCCCCCTCCACTTATTCCTGCACCCACACACTTCTTCTTCCTCCCAAAAAATCACCATCCCGCTCAAGCATGAGTTCTAGCTCACTTTGCTGCCATTTTCGATCTCCTTGCTCAAAACTCCATTCACAAAACTGCTTTGGGGGATTGTTCTTTGGTATGCGACTCCTCCAATGGTCCAATTAGTTTTTGTTCTAGTGCTTTATTCATTGCAAATTTTTTCTGCCTAGGTGACCCTGTTCTTGAGCTTGCATGTCAAATTTATATGGTCCCAAGTAATTTTAATGCATGATATTGGCTCTAGGCACTTGCGGGAGTAGTTGCTATCAATTTTGTTGAGTTCGATTCACTTTTATTTTGAGTTACTAAAAATTTCATAAATTTTCAGAATAAGATGAATATATTTGTCTTGAGGGGCTCTTCTAGCCAAGGCTCTAAGGATAAACAAGCTAAGGAGAATGAAAATCCCAAGTATAATCTCCCCCGTGTGGCGGAAGTATGACCGTGTGAATGGCCTTGTGATGATTTCTTGAGAGCAGCCGGGATTCATGACGATTTTTATTCGTTGGCTGATAATGCGGGCCTCACCGACTTCCTCCACGACCAGGCTGAACAGTATCTCTTACTCACCAATACTTTCGTGCAAAATTTCTACTTTTATCCTAAGAAATCATCTCCTTCGGTAGAGTTTCATTTATATGATGTGGCTAGGGAGATGTCGCTATATGAATTTTGCAAGTTTTGCAAGATACCTTTTGTGGGCAGCTTAGAGGAACCACATCATAAAGATGTGGATGGATTTATTGATACTATTACTGTAGGGTAAACGAGGAAGGTTTCCGATGCAAGAATGACTAGCATACATTTTCCTATTTTACGCTACTTTACAATATTTGCTAGTCGATGCTTAATTGGCCATGGAAACTGTGGAAACCTTAGTGTTCCTGATAATATTATTTTGTTCCATGCTTTATTTCGTGATAACTCTGTTAGTATGGGTGCTATTATTTCTAAATGATTAAGCTTGAACCGTACAAAGGGCCCCATCTTTTGAGGTATCTATGCTTCACGCCTTGCTAAACATTTCAGGATACCTATTAGGCATTTTGTGGAATAGGAAAAACTGCTGCCCCCTACTTTTCTAGATTATAATAGCATGGTAGCACATGAGTTTATTGTTAAAAATGATGATAAGATGCTTTTGTATAATTTCAAATTTCATAAGAAACACAATGAGACTATTATCTTGCATGCGCCCTCCTTGTTTGATCTAACTGCAGGCCCTTACCTCGTCTTACCAGAGGCCGTCTATGCGCTCCGTGGCCAGACATCAGCTCCAAAGCCTGAGCCGGAACCACCACTTGACCCTTATCGACCATCCTGTTATCAGTGGGATCTGGAGGAGATCGCCAGCCAGTGGCAGTACGATGATACTCCTCAGTACACCGGGGAGAGTGGCCACGATCCATGGGCATAGACCGACTTAGGCCAAAAGACTAAGCTTGGTGGAGTACGTATTTCTCACCGACATTACATTCATGTTCACACACTCATTCTAGTTGTCGGTGCTAGTTTACTTTCCATGCTAGTTTTTCATTTTACTATCCATGCTAGTTTAATTTCTTTTTCTAGCTTTCTTCTTGTGTGTTTGATAAACCTTAAGAAAAACCAAAAAAAGTTAGTTTACTTTCCATGCTGTAGTAGTAGTAACTAAAAGAAAACCCAAAAAGATTTCTCATTCTTCTTTTGCTTGTTGGGAGCTTTCCCGTGTAAATAGTTTTATTTCTTTTCTTTCCTTTGGGGGTCGAGAGGAGAAGACCATAATGAAAATGTTTAGTGGCTCTCATATGCATGATTGTCGATTTAACCAATAGCCCATATTACCTTGTCTTCTCCCTTGAATTGAATGCTTGCAGATTCCAGCTTAGTCCAATGCACGTGCACTATTATTATTATACACACCGTTCGGTCGTGGAAGTGAAAGGCAATAATGACGATATATGATGGAATGATTGAGATGAGAGAAGCTGGTATGAACTCGTCCTCTCTTGTTTTTGTAAATATGATTAGTTCATCGTTGCTGATTCAGCCTATTATGAATAAATATGTTTGCAATGACAACTAGAGATTATAGTTGCCTATGCCATGCTTAATTAGCTAGGAGCTTATAATGGTTTACCTTGCGTGCCAACATGCTATTAAAATGGTTGTGATGTGGTATGATAGGGTGGTATCCTCCTTTGAATGATTCGAGTGACTTGACTTGGCACATGTTCATGCATGTAGTTGAAACAAAATCGACATAGCCTTCATGATATTTATGTTCATGGTGGATTATATCCTACTCATGCTTCCACTCGGTGTTGATTAATTTTAATGCATGTTCATGACTCTTGTCGCTCTCTCAGTTGGTCGCTTCCCAGTCTTTTGCTAGCCTTCACCTATACTAAGCGGGAATACTGCTTGTGCATCCAAACTCCATAAACCCCAAAGTTATTCCATATGAGTCCACCATACCTTCCTATATGCGGTATTTACCTGCCGTTGCAAGTAAATTTGTATGTGCTAAACTCTAAACCTTCAAATGAAATTCTGTTTTGTATGCTCGAGCAGCTCATGTATCAACTAGGGCTGTCTGTATCTTCCATGTTAGGAGGGTTATTCTCAAGAGGAGTGGATTCCGCTCCTCACTCATGAGAAAATGGTTGGTCACTGGGATGCCCAGTCCCATGCTCAAATCAGATCAAAATAATTGCAAACAAAACTCCGCAGGATTTTTGCTAGTTGGAGGCACCCGTTGTTTCGGGCAAGCCATGGATTGATGCTTGTTGGTGGTGGGGGAGTATAAAATTTACCATTCTGTTTGGGAACCGCCTATAATATGTGTAGCATGGAAGATATCGAGATCTCATAGTTGTTATGTTGACAGTAAAAGTATACCGCTCGAAATGTTATTTATCTCCATTTCAAAATCGAGCTCTGGAACCTCTACAGATCTCTGCTTGCCTCTACGAAGGGCCAATCTATTTACTTTTATGTTGAGTCATCACCCTCTTATTAAAAAGCACCCACTGGAGAGCACCGCTGTCATTTGTGTGCATTATTATTAGTTTATATTGGGTATGACTATGAATGGATCTCTTTTACCATGAATTATAATGTTTAGTTAGTCCTTGATCTTTAAAGGTGCTCTGCATTTATGTTTTGCGGTCTCAAAAAGGGCTAGCGAGATACCATCTTGTTATATCATATTATGATTATTTTGAGAAAGTGTTGTCATCCGAGTTTTATTATTATTGCTCGCTAGTTGATTATGCCATTGATATGAGTAAACATGAGACCTAAGTGTTATTGTGAATATGGTTAGTTCATAATCTTTGCTGAAAACCTGAATGTTGGCTTTACATATTTACAACAACAAGAGCAAATAGAGTTTGTAAAAGGTTTTCTTTATCACTTTCAGTTTGTCAACTGAATTGCTTGAGGACAAGCAAAGGTTTAAGCTTGGGGGAGTTGATACGTCTCCGTCGTATCTACTTGTCCAAACCCTTTTTGCCTTGTTTGGAGTCTAATTTGCATGATTTGAATAGAACTAACCCGGACTGACGCTGTTTCAGGAGAACTGCCATGTTGTTATTTTTCTGCAGAAATAAAAGTTCTCGGAATGACCTGAAAATCCACGGAGCAACTTTTTAGAATTAATAAAAAATACTGGCGAAAGAATCAGCGTTAGGGGGCCCACACCCTATCCACGAGGGTGGGGGCGCGCCCCCTCCCCTAGGGCGCGCCCCCTACCTCGTGGCCCCCCTGGACGTCCACCGACCTCAACTCCAACTCCATATATTTGCTTTCGTGGAGAAAAAAAATCAGAGAGAAAGTTTCATTGCGTTTTACGATACGGAGCCGCCGCCAAGCCCTAATCTCTCTCGGGAGGGCTGATCTGGAGTCCGTTCGGGGCTCCGGAGAGGGGCCTTCGTCGCCGTTGTCATCATCAACCATCCTCCATCACCAATTTCATGATGCTCACCGCCGTGCGTGAGTAATTCAATCATAGGCTTGCTGGACGGTGATGGGTTGGATAAGATTTACCATGTAATCAAGTTTGTTTTGTTAGGGTTTGATCCCTAGTATCCACTATGTTTTGAGATTGATATTGCTATGACTTTGCTATGCTTAATGCTTGTCACTAGGTCCCGAGTGCCATGATTTCAGATATGAACCTATTATGTTTTCATGAATATATGTGAGTTCTTGATCCTATCTTACAAGTCTATAGTCACCTATTATGTGTTATGATCTGACAACCCCGAAGTGACAATAATCGGGATACTTCTCGGTGATGACTGTAGTTTGAGGAGTTCATGTATTCACTATGTGTTAATGCTTTGGTCCGGTACTTTATTAAAAGGAAGCCTTAATATCCCTTAGTTTCCACTAGGACCCCGCTGCCACGGGAGGGTAGGACAAAAGATGTCATGCAAGTTCTTTTCCATAAGCACGTATGACTATATTCGGAATACATGCCTACAATACATTGATGAATTGGAGCTACTTCTGTGTCACCCTATGTTATAACTATTACATGAGGAATCGCATCCGACATAATTATCCATCACTGATCCAATGCCTATGAGCTTTTCACATATGGTGCTTACTGTTAACTTTGTTACTGTTACCGTTACTTCCATACTACTTTGATACTAAATACTTTGCTGCAGATACTAAGTTTTCCAGGTGTGGTTGAATTGACAACTCAACTGCTAATACTTAAGAATATATTCTTTGGCTCCTCTTGTGTCGAATCAATAAATTTGGGTTGAATACTCTACCCTCGAAAACTGTTGCGATCCCCTATACTTGTGGGTTATCATGCCGTCGTGGGTCCGCCGCCCGAGCGGCGTCTCCCGTGGCTCCGTCTTGACTGGGAGGAGCACCGGCGACCCGGAGGAACGGGAGCCCGACGAGGACGACAACACCGTCTCCATTCGCCTCGGCGTCCAGGTACCACCGCGGCGGTGAGGGGAGGGGGCGCCGGGTACTCCAACCGCGGCGAGTTGCCGGCCTCGATGTGCTCGAGGACGGCATCGAGCGTGCGCCCAGGGAAGCCCCACCATTGGCGCCGCCCCTTGGAGTTGAGGCGACCGCGGGGTTCGGCACCGTTCGTGGCAGCTAGCTGGTTGGCGTGGCGGCGCTCGAAGTACGCCGTCCACAGGTTGTGGTTGTCGGGGGCGTACCTCGGTTGTTGCGATGCGTACTCCGGCAGCGACGACCTGATGCGCGCGATCTCGGCGCGCCGTTCAGCACCGGCGGGCGGCGGTGGCATCGGGACTCCGCTAGCGCTGAGCCTCCACGAGCCCGGCAGCCGCATGTCTGGCGGCGCCGGATAGTCCACCTCGTAGAGGAGGTGGGCTTCCGCTCGTGCAGGTTGCGGCGACCGAAGCCATTTGGCCAATGATCCGTCCCGAGGTAGTGCTCGGCCATGGTCGCGGTTTTGAGATGGGGGAGAGAGGGGAGAGGGGCATCGGCGGGGAGAGAGGGGAGAGGGGCGTCGGCGGGGAGAGAGGGGAGAGGAGCTGTGGTGAGGAAGTGTGTGGCCACCGGCGAGGGAGGGGAGGCTTTTATAGCGGCGGGTGGGCGGCAAGCGGACGGCAGCCGTGTGGACACGTGGTGGGAGGGGGCGGGACGCACGTCGGCGCGCTTTCACTACGCCGTCCGTGAGGAATCAATTGAAGGCTGACCGGCGGTAGCCTTCGCATTGATTCCTGCGGGAACTCGAGGCGATGAGGACAACGAAGGCGCCCAGTCGCTGACTTGGTGGGTCCACCTGATTTCGCGCCAAAGTCGTTTCCCCCGGCGCCCTCGGGCGCCTCCCAGCGCGCTGGGTCCGGCCTGGGTCCGCCGTCGTCAATTTGGGCCCTAACCGGCGAAAATTAGACTCCTGAGACGCGACTGGGCCTGAGTGAAGATGCTGTAAGCCAATGGCGTTGATGCTAAATTATTCACCTGAAGCCTATCCCACTTCACCAGTGTATTTGCATCGATTACATGCACTCTCGTGTGCTTTCCCCGTAAGAAAATTCAGATTTTCTACCATGTGTGAGAGTAGAAGAAATTTTGTGAACCTAGGGACATCTGAACCCTATAACCTTATACGGCTGAAAATACACTTTAAACATTAATAATATGTACAAATAAATTATGCATGTAAGATATATTTTTCAAAATTGTATCGAATTACACACGCATACTTGTACCCATCCTCTAAGGACGTGAATGGTAAGTTGCATGGTGCAGGCCGATTGAGCCTAACTGAATAAATACATGCTATCGCACTACTTCTTCTCTATTTATTACTGAGCCAGATGAATTGAGTTGCCATAAGCTGCACATACGCAGCCTCCTCCCAAAGAAAATCAGGGTTCCTTTGCCTCCGCCGCCGCCGCCGCAAGTCCGCACGTCTCCGGTGGTCTTATGGTCATTGGGGCCGTGGTGGATCCTGGCCCTTATCAGTGCGAGGGCTCCGTTTTTTTAGATATTTCTTCATGTTTTGTTACGGTTTGTGTCCTGCTCAGGAAGGCAAGATGACGGCGTCTCTATGAAGATGGAATAAAGTTCTCTCCGCTCAGCCCCTGTCCCGGTGATGCGTCTAGCATGGTCGATGGGCGTGTGGAGGTGTGTCTCCGGCATATCCGTTTTTTGGTGGATTTGCTCGGATCTGGTCGCCGTTTGTATACGTTCGTGTGTTTTCAGGTTGGATCCTTCCGACTTACGCTACTCTTTATGGGCAATGGTTGTTGTTATAGTGCGCTAGTCTCATGGGGCCTTAGCAGTAGACTTTTTGACTGTCCACTACAACAAGTTTTGCCCGGCTCTAGCAAGGGAGGGGCGATGACGGTGGCGCGCCTTCGGCTCTTTGCATGTAGTCATCACTAGGTGGTCTATGAATTTAGATGTAATTTTTATTATTTCTGATATTCGTCGTACTAGCATGGTTGAAAAAAAGTAGACCAGAAGTTTTTCCGCAAAAAAAAAGTAAATACGTGCTCCGAACATGTTGTGCACTGAGTTTGGTCGCCTACAAAGCCCCAAAGCAGGATCACAAGCAATGGCGGAGCGTGAGTGGAGAAAAGATGAAAGAGAAGATGCACTAGCTCCAACGCATGCTCATATGTATATCATTGCGTGCAATGCTTGAAGATACATCCTGAACACAATGTGTAGCACTGAAACATCCTTGCGGAAGTAGAACACACGAGACTGAATTTGTATGTCCATTATACATACAATTTATTTAAAACCATGTATTTACATGACATGCTTTGTAGCCCAATTGTAGGCATACAGGGGTGAGTTGGCCATAGAACCCTCAAAAGAAAATATATCGGTGTTGGTATGGTGGTGCCATGCATGTTGGCCATGAATCTTCGATCTTATCGGCAAGGAATGGTTTACGTTGATTGCTACGATGCTTGATATAAGCCAATGACGTTGATGCTAAATTAAGCACCTGAAGCCTATCCCATTTCACCAATGTATTTGCATCGATTACATACACTCTCTTGTGCTTTCCTCGTAAGAAAATTCAGATTTTATAGCATATGTGAGAGTAGAAGAAATTTTGTGAACCTAGGAACATCTGAACCCTATAGCCTTGTACGGCTGAAAATACACTTTAAACATTAAGAAAATGTACAAATAAATTATGCATGTAAGATATGTTTTTCCAAATTGTATCCAATTACACACGCATAATTGTACCCATCCTCTAAGGGTGTGAATCGTAGGTTGCATGATATAGCGCGATTGAGCCTGGCTTTTCTATTTATTACTCACCCAGATGAGTTGAGTTGCATAAGCTACACATACCCAGCCGCCTCCTCCCCAAAGAAATCAGGGTTCCTTTGCCTCCTTCGCCGTCGCCAGTCCGTCTCTTCTCCGGTGGCCTTAGGGCCATGTGACAGTCGTGGATCCTGACCCTTGCTGATAGGAGGGCTTCATTTTTAGATGTTACTTTAAATTTTGTTAGAGTTTATGTACTGCTCAGGAAGACAAGACGACGACGGCTCTATGGAGATGGAATAAGGTTATCCCCTCATAACCGTCGCCCAGTGATGCATCTAGCATCTTCGGTGGGGATGTGGAGTTGTGTCTCCGGTAGACCTGTTTTTGGTGGATTTGCTCAGATATGGTCGTGTTTCGTCTACGCTTGTCTGTTTTCAGGTTGGATCATTCCGGTCTACGCTACTCTTCATCATCGGCGATTGCTCTTCTAGTGCGCTAGTCCTATGGGGACTTAGCACGACGACTTTCTAACTGTCTATTACAACAAGTTTTTTCCAACTCGGCGAGGGAGGAGCAATGACGGCGGCGTGCCTTCGGCTCTTCAATGCTTGTAGTCGCCGCTAGGTAGTCTACGAATCTTGCTGTAATTTCTATTATTTCTGGTATTTGTTGTACAATCATGATTGAAGAAATAGATCATAAGTTTTCTCACAAAAGAAAGAAAGTAAATACATGCTATGGACAAGTTGTGCACTGCGTTTGGTTGCCACAAAGGCCCGGGGTGCATGAGTGCGGGATCACAAGCAATGGCGGAGCGTGAGTGAAATCCAAGGAAGGGTCAAAACAACTACCGAGATTAGAGAGGTCTGGAGATTAGCAGGTAGTTTAGGCTTAGCAGGAGCTTATCCTCACAATTTTTCTCTTGGAAGGGGGCCGGGACCCTCCTTGGTCCCGCCGATGAGTATTTAATCTAAAACTACCACAATTCATGGAAACGTGACGAAAAACTACCACTTTACGATTTTGTGCGAAAAACTATCAATTTTTTCTTAAACCGTGGCAAAAAACTATCAAGTCGTGTAACCGCTCGCTTCCCCCGCGCTAAGCCCAAATCTGACCAGTTGGGCCCACAAACCAGGTGCCACCATGGCCAACCGACGCCCGCCGTGCGTTAACGGCATGAACGGCGCGTTTGCGGTCGGAACGACGACTGTCGGTGGTCCAATAAGTGGCCTCACAGGTGAGAGCGAGCTCAGCCACTCACTCATCCTCTTCCTCCTCGCTCACTCAGTCACTCCTCATCCTCTCCCTCTCCCTGGTGCTCTGAGCTTGTCGCCGCCGCTGACATTGCTGCCGGTAGAACTTGAGGATGCCATCCTGGAATGACGAGGAGGGCTCGGACGAGGACATCTGCATGGTTTCAATGCATCCTCAGCTCTTTGTAAGTGCATAGTGGTGGAACAGAGTTAGGGTTAGGGTTATGTCAGATTTCGGGTTCCGCAAACCCTTGAGAGGTTCGAACTCCCGGGTGCGTGCGGAGATCTCAACCTACCCAGCCTGCCAACTCGCGGTCCTCATAGCCTAGCACGTCGAGCTCGAAGGGAAAAAGAGACACAACAGTTTATCCTGGTTTGGGCCACCTTGTGGTGTAATACCCTACTCCTGCTTTGTGGTGGATTGCCTCGAGGGGCTGAGGATGAACTAGT
This sequence comes from Triticum aestivum, assembly GCF_018294505.1. Lineage (NCBI taxonomy): Eukaryota > Viridiplantae > Streptophyta > Magnoliopsida > Poales > Poaceae > Triticum > Triticum aestivum. The sequence goes on along the minus strand of NC_057795.1, from coordinate 502,057,651 downwards.
ATAGTGGTTGAACAACCTTTGGAGGTGAGGTGTTCTTGAGGTCAGGTGAGCTGGTGAGACGGTGAGGGTGGAATGGATTGGATGATCCGGCCCGGTTTTCGTCCCCACTCTATGGTGGTGGCTAGGTCCTCTTTATAATGGCCTTGGTCCTCTTCTCAAATGTTGGCATGAAGGGATCCCACAATAGCCAGATTTGAAGGGAGACAACAAGTACATCCTATCCTGACCAAAGTGGTCTTCGCCTGCAAAAGCCTCTGGTCGTGACATTGCGGTGGGATCGGCGATGACCTCCGTCCTGCCGTCCTGGTGGTCTTGGTCTTGTTGCATCAAATGGGAAACCTTTGGTTGATTCCTCGGGACTCCGCGCCTGCTGCTTGCCTCCCTTGCACCAAAGAGGAAACTGGTATGCTGCGCCCGCTGGCGCCTGCCTGGACTTGGTCTTCCTGGCTCATGTCAGCTGAGCCTTATGAGGTGCACCTTGCATAGAAATCTCTGCTCCTCGGGAGCCAGCCTGGGGAGGCCGATCCCCTGGGAGGTCTTGATGTCGTCCGCCTCGCGAGGCCTGGCCCCTCGCGAGGGTCTTGAGTTATTGATGCTGAAACTGGACCGTACCAGGCCGTCGATGGAGCCACGCCGTGAGCCGCAGGCAGGCAAGTCTGGGTACCCCCGTATCCAGAATGCCGACAGTAGCCCCGGGGCCCAAGGCAATCTCAGACTTGGCTTCTAGGCGAAACCAAAGGGCAAGTGCAGAGCGCCGCGGGCCCTAACCGCCTGCGGCCTTGGACGACGCGTGGCGATTGATGGGACGTGGGCGTCTCTACTTCCCCATGCTGCATTGAAATCCGTCTGACTTGACGAGTCGATGCTGCATGCAGAAGAACATCGTTGGGCGAGATCATGGAGGTCGGCGGTTGGCCTCCCTTTAGCTATAAATGAGGGGAGGGGTAGAGCCCCCCCTCGCTCATCTCTTTCTTCGTATTCTTGTTGCTCGTACCTTCTTCTTATCCACCTTGCCGTTGCATCATTGGCGCCAATTAGGAGGTTTTCCACGGCAGAAAAGGGAAAAGCCCCTCAGGAGGGGCCTGACCCACTTCCGTCGAAGAAATGGTTCTGCCGCCTCTGCGACACCGGCGCGAGGCAGGAGATGACTAGGCCTTGGCAAGCACGGCCTCCGCCCGGCTTCCCCCTTCCCTTGTACGCCCGTGCGCGGGACGGTGATGCGCGTTGTCGAGCAGCCCCAGGTGGCAGCGGACGAGCCGTTGCCGTTCTGCCTGCTGGGCTGCGGTCCCATGCCAAGGGTAGCTCGCGCGAGTTTGTTGTGTAGGTAGTGATGTCACTCGACTCGTGGATCCTGCTCCCGAGGTTCTTTGCCAAAGACATACCACCGAGGGGGGCGCTCGAGCTGTGGCTGCAACACGCCGGGTGCTGCAGCCTGGCCATCGGGGCTGAGGTTGAGGTGGTGCCTCCCGGCGACGTCTTCATGACCCGCGGGTGGGGCGAGGTCGCCCAAACTTGCTGCGTGGAGGGAGCCCTCGCGATCCACTTCGAGTAGGATGGCGCCTCCACTCTGTTCTTCAAGGTATTCGAGGAGGAGGGCCGGCGGCTGGAGTGCTGCCCCGGAAGAAGCAGCACGCGGGACGCGGCCGTGGGTGCAGGGCCCGCCTCCGGCCCTACCGGCGTCTCCTCCAGCAGTAGTGATGACTCCTGGGAATCCAGCGACTCTCCTGAGAGCAGTGATTCTCCGGAGTCTAGTGACGACAGCTACGTGCCGCCAAGCTCCCGCCATGCCCGGAGCGCTGCAGCAGCGGCCGCTCGGCATCGCTGGTGACATGCGCCGGCCTGGATCTTGGAAGCCTTTCTTCTTTTGTTTTCTTGCGCAGAATTATAACCGGCCCCATGGGGGCATGTAAGAATCGAAATGTTTTAATTCCAGCGTTTTACTCCTTTTGCTACTGCATTGAAATCGCGTATCCCTCTGGCATGGTTCCCCCTTTCCTCCCCTTAGACAGCTTAACACTCTATGCCGACGGGACCCAGTCCCCAGGCAGGCTTCAGCCGTTGCTGGTATGCCAGGTCGCGATGCCGTGGTCAAGGCCAGGAGGTGAGCGGCCCGAGGTCTGGTGAGAGCTCCTGAGACACGATGCTCACTGATAACCCACAAGTATAGGGGATCACAACAGTTTTCGAGGGTAGAGTATTCAACCCAATTTATTGATTCGACACAAGGGGAGCCAAAGAATATTCTCAAGTATTAGCAGTTGAGTTGTCAATTCAACCACACCTGGATAACTTAATATCTGCAGCAAAGTATTTAGTAGCAAAGTAGTATGGAAATAACGGTAACAGTAGAAAAAGTATCAGTAGCAGTTTTGTAGTAATTGTAATAGTAGCAACGGTAAAGTAACTAAGCAAAGAGAAATATGTGAAAAGCTCATAGGCATTGGATCAGTGATGGATAATTATGTCGGATGCGATTCCTCATATAATAGTTATAACATAGGGTGACACAGAACGAGCTCCAGTTTATCAATGTTGTAGGCATGTATTCCGAATATAGTCATACGTGCTAATGGAAAAGAACTTGCATGACATCTTTTGTCCTACCCTCTCGTGGCAGCGGGGTACTATTGGAAACTAAGGGATATTAGGGCCTCCTTTTAATAGAGTACCGGACCAAAGCATTAACACTTAGTGAATACATGAACTCCTCAAACTACGGTCATCACCGAGAGTGGTCCTGATTGTTGTCACTTCGGGGTTGTTGGATCATAACACATAATAGGTGACTATAGACTTGCAAGATAGGATCAATAACTCACGTATATTCATGAAAACATAATAGGTTCAGATCTGAAATCATGGCACTCGGGCCCTAGTGACAAGCATTAAGCATAGCAAAGTCATAACAACATCAATCTTAGAACATAATGGATAATAGGGATCAAACCCTAACAAAACTATCTCGATTACATGGTAAATCTCATCCAACTCATCACTGTCCAGCAAGCCTACGATGGAATTACTCACGCATGGCGGTGAGCATCATGAAATTGGTGATGGAGGAAGGTTGATGATGATGACGGCGACAGATTCCCCTCTCCGGAGCCCCAACGGACTCTAGATCAGCCCTCCCGAGAGATTTTAGGGCTTGGTGGCGGCGCCGTATCGGAAAACACGATGAATCCTTCTCTCTAATTTTTTTCTCCCCAAACGTGAATATATGGAGTTGGAGTTGAGGTCGGTGGAGCTCCAGGGGGGCCATGAGGCAGGGGGCGCGCCCTAGGGGGGTGCCCCCACCCTTGCGGACAGGGTGTGGGCCCCCTGAAGTTGATTCTTTCGCCAATATTTTTTATTAATTCCAAAAAGTTGCTCCGTGGATTTTCAGGTCATTCCGAGAACTTTTATTTCTGCACAAAAATAATACCATGCAGTTCTGCTGAAAACATCGTCAGTCCGGGTTAGTTCCATTCAAATCATGCAAGTTAGAGTCCAAAACAAGGGCAAAAGTGTTTGGAAAAGTAGATACGATACAGATGTATCAACTCCCCCAAGCTTAAACCTTTGCTTGTCCTCAAGCAATTCAGTTGACAAACTGAAAGTGATAAAGACAAACTTTTACAAACTCTGTTTGCTCTTGTTGTTGCAAATATGTAAAGCCAACATTCAAGTTTTCAGCAAAGATTATGAACTAACCATATTCACAATAACACTTAGGTCTCATGTTTACTCATACCAATGGCATAATCAACTAGCGAGCAATAATAATAAATCTCGGATGACAACATTTTCTCAAAACAATCATAATATGATATAGCAAGATGGTATCTCGCTAGCCCTTTCTGAGACCGCAAAACATAAATGCAGAGCACCTCTGAAGATCAAGGACTGACTAAACATTGTATTTCATAGTAAAAGAGATCAAGTCATAGTCATACTCAATATAAATTAATAGTAATGCATGCAAATGACAGCGATGCTCTCCAGCGGGTGCTTTTTAATAAGAGGATGATGACTCAACATAAAAGTAAATAGACAGGCCCTTCGCAGAGGGAAGCAGGGATTTGTAGAGGTGCCAGAGCTCGATTTTGAAATAGAGATAAATAACATTTTGAGCGGCATACTTTCACTGTCAACATAACAACCAAGAGATCTCGATATCTTCCATGGTACACACATTATAGACGGTTCCCAAACAGAATGGTAATGTTTATACTCCCCTACCACCAACAAGCATCAATCCATGGCTTGCCCGAAACAATGAGTGTCTCCAACTAGCAACAATCCTGGGGGAGTTTTGTTTGCAATTATTTTGATTTGATTTGAGCATGGGACTAGGCATCCCGGTTACCAGCCATTTTCTTGTTTGTGAGGAGCGGAGTCCACTCCTCGTGAGAATAACCCAACTAACATGGAAGATACATACAACCCTAGTTGATACATGAGCTGTTCGAGCATACAAAACAGAATTTCATTTGAAGGTTTAGAGTTTGGCACATACAAATTTACTTGGAACGGCAGGTAGATACCACATATAGGAAGGTATGATGGACTCCTATGGAATAACTTTGGGGTTTATGGATTTTGGATGCACAAGCAGTATTCCCTCTTAGTACAAGTGAAGGCTAGAAAGAGACTGGGAAGCGACCAACTAGAGAGCGACAACAGTCATGAACATGCATTAAAATTAATCAACACTGAGTGCAAGCATGAGTAGGATATAATCCACCATGAACATAAATATCGTGGAGGCTATGTTGATTTTGTTTCAACTAGATACGTGAACATGTGCCAAGTCAAGTCACTCGAATCGTTCAAAGGAGGATACCACCCTATCATACCACATCACAACCATTTTAATAGCATGTTGGCACGCAAGGTAAACCATTATAAACTCCTAGCTAATTAAGCATGGAATAAGCACCTATAATCTATAATTGTCATTGCAAACATGTTTATTCATAATAGGCTGAATCAGCAACGATGAACTAATCACATTTACAAAAATAAGAGAGGTCGAGTTCATACCAGCTTCTCTCATCTCAATCAGTCCATCATATATCGTCATTATTGCCTTTCACTTGCACGACCGAACGGCGTGGATAATAATAATAGTGCACGTGCATTGGACTAAGCTGGAATCTGTAAGCATTCAATTCAAGGGAGAAGACAAGGTAATATGGGCTCTTGGTTAAATAAATAATAATGCATATGAGAGCCACTCAACATTTTCATCATGGTCTTCTCCTCTTGACCCCCACAAAAAGGAAAAGAAATATAACTATTTAGACGGGAAAGCTCCCAACAAGCAAAAGAAGAACAAGAAATCTTTTTGAGTTTTCTTTTAATTACTACTACTACAGGCATGGAAAGTAAAATAACTAAAAGCTACTACTAATTTTTTTGTTTTTTCTTAAGGTTATTCAAACACACAAGAAGAAATCAAGAAAAGGAAAATAAACTAGCATGGATAGTACAATGAAAAAGTATGAGCACCGACAACCAGAATGAGTGTGTGAACATGAATGTATTGTCAGTGAGAAATACGTACTCCCCCAAGCTTAGGCTTTTGGCCTAAGTTGGTCTATGCCCATGGATTAGAGCTACTCTCTCCGGTGTACTGAGGAGTGTCATATGAGTACCACTTGTTGGCGATCTCCTCCAGATCCCACTGATAAAAGGACTGTTGATAAGGGTCAAGTGGTGGTTCCGGCTCAGGCTCTGGAGCTGGTGTCTGGCTCCGGTATGCGTAAACGTCCTCCGGCAAGACAAGGTACTTTCCTGAAGATAAGTCAAACAAAGAGGGTGCAGGCAAGATAATAGTATCACTATGAGTTTTATTAAATCTCAAATTATACTTAAGCATCATCTCATCATTTTTAACAATAAATTCATGTGCTACCATACTCTTATAATCTAGAAAAAAAGGGGCTAGCAACTTTTCCTCTTTCTCATAATGCCTAATAGGTATCCTAAAGTGTTTAGCAAGGCGTGAAGCATAGATGTGTCCAAAGATGGGGCCCTTTGTACGATTCAGACTTAATCGTTTAGCAATAATAGCGCCTAAACTAACAGTGTTATCCCGAAACAAAGCATGGCACAAAATAACAATATCAGGGGCACTAAGGTTTCCACAGTTCCCTCGACCAATTATGCATCTACTAGCAAATATTGCAAAGTAACCTAGAACAGGAAAGTGTATGCTAGTAATTCTTGCATTGGAAACCTTCCTCGTTTCCCCTACAGCAATCATATCAATAAATCCATCCACATCACTACGACGTGGTTCCTCTATGTTGCCCTCGAAGGGTACCTTGCAAACCCCACAGAAATCATGTAGTGACATCTCCCTAACCTCATCATATAAATGAAACTCCAGTGAAGGTGCTGACATCTTAGTATGAAAGTAAAAATTTTGCACGAAAGTATTAGTGACTAGGAGATACTGATCGAGCTGGTCGTTGAGGAAATCGGTGAGGCCTGCATTCTCAGCCAAATGATAGAAGTCATCATGAATCCCGTCTGCTCTCAAGAACTCATCACAAGGCCATTCACACGGCCGAACCTCCGCGACACGAGGGAGATTATATTTGGGCTTTTTATTCTCCTTATTTTTTATCCTTTGAGCTTTGGCTCAAAGTGCTCCTCAAAAATCTCTTCATCATTTTCTGAAAATTTCTGAAATTTTTAGTAATTCAGGATAAAAGTGAACCAAGCTCAACAAAATTGGTAGCAACTACTCCCACAAGTGCCTAGAGACTATATCATGCATTAGAACTACTTGGGACCAAATAAATTTGACATGCAAGCTCAAGAACAGGGTCACCTTTGCAGCAAAAATTTGCAATGAATAAAGCACTAGAACAAAAACTAATTGGACCATTGGAGGAGTCACATACCAAAGAACAATCTCCCAAGCAGTTTTGTGATTGGAGCTTTGAGCAAGGAGATCGAAAATGGCAGCAAGATGAGCTAGAACTCGTACTTGAGCTGGTTGGTGATTTTCTTGGTAGGAAGAAGAAGTGTGTGGGTGCAGGAATGAGTGGAGGGGGGCCACCATGGGCCCACGAGGCAGCAGGGCGCGCCCCAGGGGGTGGGCGCCTCAGGACCCTCGTGGCCATGTGCTTGCTCCCCCTGATGTGTTCTTAGTGCCAGATATTCTCAAATATTCTCGAAAAACATATTTCATTTTCAGGGCATTTGGAGAACTTTTATTTTCGGGCTATTTTTTATTGCATGGATAAATCAGAAAACAAACAGAAAAATACTATTTGCTTTATTTAATCTAAATAACAGAAAGTAAAAAGAGGGTACAGAGAGTTGTGCTTTCTAACTTCATCCATCTCATGCTCATCAAAAGGAATCCACTAACAAGGTTGATCAAGTCTTGTTAACAAACTCATTCCGAATCGCATGAAACCGGAGAATTTTCGAATAGCACTAGGTTACCTCAACGGGGATATGCATGTCCCCAACAATAAGAATATCATATTTCTTCTTGACAGTAGGGAGAGGAAATTCAAAACCTCTAATAGTAATAGTTGGAATTTTTCTAATAGAATTTATAGTGTGGACCCGAGGTTGTTTCCTCGGAAAGTGTACCGTATGCTCATTACCATTAACAAGAAAAGTGACATTGCCTTTGTTGCAATCAATAACAGCCCCTGCAGTATTCAAAAAGGGTCTACCAAGGATAATCGACATACTATCGTCCTCGGGAATATCAAGAATAACAAAGTACGTTAAGATAGTAACGTTTTCAACCACAACACGCACATCCTCACAAATACCGACAGGTAGAACAGTTGATTTATCAGCCATTTGCAAAGTTATTTCAGTAGGTGTTAACTTATTCAATTCAAGTCTACGATATAAAGAGAGAGGCATAACACTAACACCGGCTCCAAGATCACATAAAGTAGTTTTAACATAGTTTCTTTTAATGGAGCAAGGTATAGTTGGTACTCATGGATCTCCAAGTTTCTTTGGTATTCCACCCTTAAAAGTGTAATTAGCAAGCAAGGTGGAAATTTCAGCTTCCGGTATCTTTCTTTTGTTTGTAACAATATCTTTCATGTACTTAGCATAAGGATTCATTTTAAGCATATCAGTCAAACGCATACGCAAAAAGATAGGTCTAATCATTTCAGCAAGCGCTCAAAATCCTCATCATCCTTTTTCTTGGATGGTTTAGGAGGAAAAGGCATGGGTTTCTGAACCCAAGGTTATCTTTCTTTACCGTGCTTCCTAGCAATGAAGTCTCTCTTATCATAATGTTGATTCTTTGATTGTGGGTTATCAAGATCAACAGCAGGTTCAACCTCTACATCATTATTATTGCTAGGTTGGGCATCAACATGAACATCATCATTAACATGATCACTAGGTTCATGTTCATCACCAGATTGTGTTTCAACATCAAAAATAGAAATATCATTGGGATTCTTAGGTGTGTCTACAACAGGTTCACTAGAAGCATGCAAAGTCCTATCTTTTTCTTCTTCTTAGAAGGACTAGGTGCATCAACGTTATTTCTTTGAGAATCTTGCTCAATTCTCTTAGGGTGGCCCTCAGGATACAAAGGGTACTGAGTCATTTTACCTGCTCTAGTCATAACTCTAATAGCATTATCATTTTTCTTATCATTTAATTCATTGAGCAAAACATTTTGAGCCTTAAGCACTTGTTCTACTTGAGAGGTAACCATAGAAGCATGTTTACTAATAAGTTTAAGTTCATTCTTAACTCTAGACATATAATCACTCAAACATAAGCATTACTTTTCAATTGTCTAGACATATAATAAGTTTAAGTTCATTCTTAACTCTAGACATATAAGCATGTCCAATCATATAAGCATTACTTTTCAATTATCTACCAACATAAGCATTGAAGTTTTCTTGTTTAGCCATAAAGTCATCAAACTCATCCAAGCATTGGCTAGCAAACTTAGTATACGTGATTTCAACTTTATCATATCTATAGAGAGAATTTACCTTTACCACCTGTGTCGAGTTATCAAGACCATGTATTTCTTCAATAGGCGGTAAATTAAGGCCATGTATTTCTTCAACAGGAGGTAAATTCTTAACATCTTTAGCTTTAATACCTTTTTCTTTCATAGATTTCTTTGCCTCTTGCATATCTTCAGGACTGAGAAATAGAACACCTCTTTTCTTTAGAGTTGGCTTAGGAGTTGGTTCAGGAAGTGTCCAATTATTTTCATTAGTCAACATATTATTCAATAGCAATTCAGCTTGATCAACTGTTCTTTTCCTGAAAACACAACCAACACAACTATCTAGGTGGTCTCTAGAAGCATCGGTTAGTCCATTATAAAAGATATTAAGTATTTCATTTTTCTTGAGAGGATGATCAGGCAAAACATTAAGTAATTGGAGAAGCCTCCCCCAAGCTTGTGGGAGACTCTCTTATTCAATTTGCACAAAATTACATATTTCCCTAAAAGCAGCTTGTTTCTTATGAGCGGGGAAATATTTAGCAGAGAAGTAATAAATCATATCCTGGGGACTACGCACACAACCAGGATCAAGAGAATTAAACCATGTTTTAGCACCACCCTTTAATGAGAATGGAAATAATTTAAGGATATAGTAGTAACAAGTTTTCTCATCATTAGTGAACAGGGTGGCTATACCATTCAATTTAGTAAGATGTGCCACAACAATTTCAGATTCATAGCCATAAAAAGGATCAGATTCAACCAAAGTAATTATCTCAGGATCGACAGAGAAATCACAATCTTTATCAGTAACACAGATAGGTGAAGTAGCAAAAGCAGGGTCATATTTCATTCTAGCATTCAGAGACTTTTCTTTCAGGTTAGTTAGTAATTTCTTAAGATCAGATCTATCATTGCAAGCAAGAAAATCTCTAGCAGTTTCTTCATCCATAACATAACCCTCAAGCACAACAGGCAATTCATATTTAGGGGGAGAATCTTCATCATCACTTTCATCAATATTATCAGTTTCAATAGTTTCATTCTCTCTAGCCCTAGCAAGTTGTTCATCAAGAAATTCACCGAATGGCACAGTAGTATCAAGCATAGAAGTAGTTTCATCATAAACATCACACATAGCAGAAGTGGCATCATCAATAACATGCGACATATCGGAATTAATAGCAGAAGCAGGTTTTGGTGTCGCAAGGTTACTCAAAACAGAAGGAGAATCAAGTGCAGAGCTAGATGGCAGTTCCTTACCTCCCCTCATAGTTGAGGGGAAAATCTTAGTTCTTTTGTCTTTCAAGTTCATCATAGTGACTCAAAGAATATTGCTATGCTCCCCGGCAGCGGCGCTAGAAAATAGTCTTGATAACCCACAAGTATAGGGGATCACAACAATTTTTGAGGGTAGAGTATTCAACCCAAATTTATTGATTCGACACAAGGGGAGCCAAAGAATATTCTCAAGTATTAGCAGTTGAGTTGTCAATTCAACCACACCTGGATAACTTAATATCTGCAGCAAAGTATTTAGTAGCAAAGTAATATGGAAATACCAGTAACAGTAGCAAAAGTAACAGTAGAATTTTTGTAGTAATTGTAACAGCAGCAACGTTAAAGTAACTAAGCAAAGACCAATATGTGAAAAGCTTGTAGGCATTGGATCAGTGATGGATAATTATGTCGGATGCGATTCCTCATGTAATAGTTATAACATAGGGTGACACAGAACTAGCTCCAGTTCATTAATGTAATGTAGGCATGTATTCCGAATATAGTCATACGTGCTTATGGAAAAGAACTTGCATGGCATCTTTTGTCCTACCCTCCCATGGCAGCGGGGTCCTATTGGAAACTAAGGGTTATTAAGGCCTCCTTTTAATAGAGTACCGGACCAAAGCATTAACACTTAGTGAATACATGAACTCCTCAAACTACGGTCATCACCAAGAGTGGTCCCGATTGTTGTCACTTCGGGGTTGTCGGATCATAACACATAATAGGTGACTATAGACTTGCAAGATAGGATCAAGAACTCACATATATTCATGAAAACATAATAGGTACAGATCTGAAATCATGGCACTCGGGACCTAGTGACAAGCATTAAGGATAGCAAAGTCATAGCAACATCAATCTTAGAACATAATGGATACCAGGGATCAAACCCTAACAAAACTAACTCGATTACATGGTAAATCTCATCCAACCCATCACTGTCCAGCAAGCCTACGATGGAATTACTCACGCACAATCGACGGCTATGGGGAAGCAGGCTGGGGCTCTAGACGGATCCGAAGTTGGAGCCGCTCTGACACCGTGAACAATGGCGGGGGTGAATCGGCTCTGGTACGGTTCACGCGGTCGTCATCGAGGCAGCTCCAGTAGCAACGAGTAAGAGGTACACATCCCAGTGCACGACGACAAATGGATAGCGTCTCCGACATTAGGGAGGAGGGAGGCTATGAATTTGGTGCGGTTGGGGGCACCATGGAGGTGGAGCTGAGGTTTCGCGGCTCGGGAGAAGGGAGCTTCAGGGGAGAAGGTGATTCGGCTCCCACGAGGTATGAATGGGGAGGGAATTGGGAGGGGAGTGGAACCATGTCTTACAGATGCATTTGTCTGAAATGTGTGTGTGGGGGGGGGGGGAGTTACAGTTCTACTCCCTGCCTTTAGGCTTCTCAGCTTGGGTCTGTGTACTGAGGGTCGGGGATAGTAGAGTAACTTTGCTTCTTCCCAAATAGTGGGCGCTAGCGATTTCAGGCGAGGAGGGCGTGTTTTGAAATATAGTGGGCACGAGCGATTTTGGGCGAGGAGAGCGTGTTTTGAACTAGTGGGCGTGAGCTATTTCAGGCGAGGAGAGGGTGTTTTGCCGACCATGGTTTATGAATTATTCGACACATGTCATTTCGGCCGAGGAGAAGGCGTGCTTGGATGAAGTTATGAACCTACCCTTGATGTACATAGGGCCAATTGATGCGTGTCCCACCTAGGCCGGTAATTTCACGTCTCCCATTTATTTGCTCGGGCGAATTCCACCGAGCAGAGGGTGTTTAACAGTTCATTCAAATTTTGGGAGAGCGAGCATCCACGTCTACCTTACCAAGTCGATCCGAATCAAATTTTGAAATATTAGCTTGCCACTTCTTTTTTAGATGGAGAGATGATGCTCCGGAGTAATGTGTTTTTACATGTTCGTTGCTAGCGATTTACTATATGACAAATAGTTGACCCACTCAAAAACAGGAATCAAACCCAAAATGAAATATCTCAATTCAATGAAATAGCTTGTTCACCAGGTCAAAATAGTGAACTAAATCCAAAATTGAACACCTCAATCGAGTAGCATGTTGTACAGTATTATAGTAATCCATGAACATGTTGAAAGCTAAATTAATGAACTTGTTTGATATACTCATATCTCTGTTCATGTGTGGATTGCAGACAACATGTTCTCCAATTTAAATATTTGAATGCAAGTTTATATCAAAACATGGATTATATCAGTCTTTGATGCATAAAACGCGACCTCCCTCTCTCCCGGACTCCTGCTCTCTCTTTCTCTCTCTCCGAAAATCTTAAATTCTATCGCACACATCCAACACACAAACCTTGTTGGTCCCTCTACATCTCTCTCTCTCTCTCTCTCTCTTTGTGTGTGTGTGTGAGGGGGGTCTTTCTAGTTCGCATGCATATATACTCCATCTATAGGTCTCTCTAGCACACTATGTATGATTCTCTAGTCCAAGATAAATATCTTCGGTGCACTCATCGTACGCACACAAATTCCTTGGCTTGTTGCCCATAGCTCTCGCACGCACCACTCTGTCGTATCGAAGCTCTTCCCTCTCTCTCAAACTCTCCATCTACCTAGGTCACACATACACATGCATATCTCACTCGCACTCGATAGACCCATCTAAAACTCTATCTCTCTCCCTCGTCTCTCTCCATATCCCATGCACACACACAATCTCATGCCTAGCCAAGTATGATGGTCTCTCACTTGTAGGCACACGCAGTCCCCCCCTATATGTATATGACTAGATAATCTTAGTCTCCATCACAAACATGTGCATGGTCTATCTCGATTTCTCTTGCGGCATCTTTCTATCGCGCATGCACCTCCCTCGATCTCCCACCCATATAGTCCCCTCATGATCTTGAGGGGATCTCTCTATCACAAACACGCCGTCTCTCCCTCCCCATGCGTCCATGTTCTCCATGTGTCCCTCTTGACATTTGTTCCTTGTTGGCCAGACATGTATTGGACATGTGCTATAGGGGTGTCTCTCTCTGTTGGAAACAATCATGCACTAGCTATCTTCGTGTATCTCCTCACCTCGCTTTTCTATCTCGGAGATGCATGTGTGATATGTTTGCATAAGAAACGAAAAAACACACACTCTCTCTAATTTCTCATTTGTTGTCACTTTCTCTTTCACACATACTCTTTTTGCACACTCACTCATTCTCCTTCACACGCACTTGATCTCTCTCGACTTCGGCACTCGCTTCGGTCCATATCAGATAGATTTATTGAAAAGTCAAATATCACAAAGTTTGACCAGGTACGTGGAGAAAAAGATTTACATCTAGAACGACAAACCTATACCATTAGATTCACCATGAGATGTATTTTCGTATGATGTATCTTTGGTATTGTAGATATAAATAACATTTGCGTAAACCTGATCAAAGTTTCCAAAGTTCGACTTCTAAAAAATTTACATACACTGCATTATCGAGCGAATGGAATATCTCTTTCCCCCTCTCAGCTATCAGACGCACCACCCATCCTTATCGGGGCTCCTCTATCTCTCGCAAACTTTATATCTCCCTGGTTCACACATACACATGTCTCACTCGCGCTACATATATACCCATCCAACACTCTCCGCCCTTGTTCTCTCTCTCTATGTGACATGCACCCCCCTAAGTACCATAATTGCTCACTCCATCATAGGCGCACGCACTCCCCCCTAAGTATGATTATCTTTCACTAGCCATCAGGAACACATATATTGTATCCTTCCATCCATACGTCTATCTCGATATCTCTCGAGGTATCTTCTATTGCGCACATGCATTGTCACTCGATCTCCCACCCATGTAGTCCCATCACGATCTCCAGGGGATCTCTCTATGACAAACATACACTCTCTCTCCTCCCCGTGTCTCCATTTTCTCCGTACGTCTCTCTCGACCTCTCTCCCTTGTTTGTCACATCCCTCTTGGCCACGTGCTAGGGGTCTTTCTCTCTCGGTTGCAAACAACCACACACTATCTCCTTACCTTGCTTCCATTATCGAAGATGCATGTGTGATATGTTTGCATAAGACATACACACTTTTTCTCTACTTTTATCGTGTGTTGTCCATGTCTCTTTCACACAAGCACACACGCTTTTTTCACTCACTCTTTCTATTTCACACACACTCTCTCTCTAGTTAGGGACTCTCTCATGTCCATAAGCATATGGATGTTTTGAAAAGTCAAAGCTCAGAAAAGTTTGACCAGGTATATGTGGAGAAAAACATTTACATCTGGAATGATCATTAGATTCATCACAACATGTACTTACTTCATACTATCATTTATCTTTGATATTGTAGATATAAATAATTTCTTTATAAACTTGGTCAAAGTTTCAAAAGTTTGACTTAAAAACATGTTGGCGCTACATTATCGAACGAAGGGAGTAGCTCTTTCTCTCTCTCTGCTATCTCTCACGGGCCTCCCCTCTCACTCAAACTCTCTATACCGACAGATTATACTCTCATTGTGTCAGCGTATAGCTCCGTATATTGTTTAGTTGACTGGTCAACCAGTCCACCTGCTGCCTTGTCAGCTCGTGTTCTCTATCTTCATGTGCTGGCCCATGTGGCAGTGGGTGAAAATATGTAAACTAGAGGCCCATCTGACACGCGATGAAGTAAACAAAGTTGAAACCACTCGCACACTAGTAAATTGAGGGCGCATTGAGGACACACTTCTTCCGCGTGAAGGACGCATTCACGCACAATGCACCACTACGCGGCAGCATGCACAAAAGGACGCACTCGCGCACACCCAGCAGGCCAACACACAACACACACCAGCACCCGTGTACACCAACGTCGCCGCCGGTTGAGATGGACGATGAGGCAGCCAACAAGCGGAGGCAGCTCGAGCCAAAACCGTATCCGACGAGCCTGCATTTATCAGCAGCCGCCCCGACGACATGTTGCTCGTCATCATCGGCCTCCTCCCCACCAAATCTACCATGCGGACCGCCCTGCTCTCCCGGCGGTGGAGCCCCCTCTGGTGTCGCGTCCCCCTCAACCTCACCGTCGACAACGGCCTCTATGACGGGGATTGCAAATGCATGGCCGCAGTCTCCAAGATCCTTTCATCGCACCCTGGGCCACCCAGACGCCTTGACATCCGCATGTTCAGTACCTACTACAAGGTCCAAGACAAGTTCGATGAGTGGTTCTTATCCCCCGCCCTAGATCAGCATGAGGAGCTCAGCTTTGAAGTTGGACAATGTCGCTCTCTGCCGCCGTCCGCGCTCTGCCTCACGCTAACGCTGCACCACGCCAGCTTCAGCTCCTGCTATCTTCCCCAGATTAATGCTGCACCCGCCCTTCTTGTCCCTCAAGTCAAGCAGCTTGACCTCTTTGACATTGTCATATCGAGGAAGGCTATGGAGCACCTGCTCCGCAGCGTACTACGCTCGAGTACCTTCGTCTTGAGCAGATCCACGGGTTCATTAGCCTCCACATCGCCTCGACGAATCTCTGATGGATTTATGTGTCATGCTGGCCCCACAACAAGACATCAATTGGGAAGAGATCACTCCAGCTGTTCCGTGTTATGGTCATTGAGAATGCGCCTTTCCTTGAGACATTTCTTGTATCAGATCTAGAAGGTCCAACAAAAATTAGGGTCATCGACGCTCCAAAATTGATAGCGTTGGTGTACTCGTCTGCCAAATTCTCCGAACTCTTTATTGGATCCGTAATCATTCAGGTACAACACTCATCTTCTTCTCTGTATTCTTGAAATTCACATTTTTAAGTTCTTCTTGGTGTATTTATGACCGTCTTCCAGAAAATGATTCCCACAAGCTTGGCCCAGTCTATGCACACAGTGAAGATCTTGGCAATAAAATCTATCGACCCCAATCTGGATCAAGTTGTTGGATGCCTTACATGCTTTCCTTGCAAGGAGAAGCTACTCATTGAGGTGAAACTTCTTTCCTATTAGTAAACAGTAATCACAATGTAGCTCAATTTTTTCTCCATTTTCCCAAATTACGACAAGTGTAGTGTTCAAAACTGCATCTACGCACTGCACCAAAAGAAATTTTTTTAGTATTTTTTCTCATGTGATCACCTGCATCATTTTTTGTTGTACTACTATAGTAGCCTAGGCTAGTCATAGTGGAAAGTAACTTAGACTAGTAACTCTATGGTTTCCCTAAGAGCAAGTACTACCTCCATCCTGGTTTACTCTTCCTATTTTGTAGTATCAAAATTTGACCATATATTTAACTGACAAAATGTTAATGCATGTCACTAAAAATTATATCGTTGGATTCGTATTTGCGCATAATTTCAAATGGTATAATTTTTGGTGACATGCATTGGCATTTTATTAGGTAAATCTATGGTCAAAATTTTACACTAAATATGAGGTAGTACAAAAGTGGGCTATAACGGCCCTCCACTATGTAGGCCAAAACACGTGCCAAATTCACTTGTGATGCATTTGGCATCGATGCCCCTCCATTGCTCACCTGGTGCCCCAATCTGGATCACCTACTTTGCTCCGGTGCAAAATTAACTCACGCAATGAAAAAACACTTGCGTGAGAGAGAGAGAGAGGACTGAGGCACTAAAAAAACACTTGTTTGGGAGAGTGAGAGGCTGGTGTAGTTGGTTTGATTGATTGATTTATACATGTGGGTCTGTCTGCACAGCGGTGCCAACTCTCTCACATCGCGAGAGCGGTGCCAAAATCTTTTAATTTGACATTGATGCCTATTATGTGGCATACTTTTGCGAAATATGGCATCGGCCACATAGTGGAAGGAAACAAATGCCCAAGCTCTTCACGTGCTCCTAGGTAAATGAGAGGAAAGAGAAAGAGAGAGAGGGAGAGTGAAAAATATCACTAGCCAGCCAACCCTATCATATGAGCGAATGATATTTTTACCTCTTGATTACACGACAATCTTATATAACCAGCTACTCTAATATGTTCTCTTCTTTTGCAGATAAAAAAAGACTCGAAAGTGAAAAGTGTGCTGAACTATAACAATCTCATGGAATGCCTTGATCTCCATCTTACAGAAATTGATTTGATCGACTACCGAGGCAGAACATCTGAGATTAAATTGGCCAGTTTCTTTGTTCTAGAGGCAAGTGTGCTCAAGGTAATGAGGTTTGGCATTCTCTGGCGCAACAATGAATGGCGTGCTGATCACCGCAAGCATCTAAGCCTAAATGACAAAGTCTTCGTAGAAGCTGAATTTGTTTTTGAAACATCAAGTTGCCAGAGACTTGATAATTTATTTGCCCATTAGTGACTTGTCAGGGCGGTGGATTTTAGTTTGTACGATAATGCTGCATCCACCTAAAGTAACGAAAGTTCTTACATAAACTTCCTAGTAATTCCATCTTCGTAGGTGCAGCATTACTCCTAAAATTTGTAATATCACTTTAAAACTTGTAATATTGCCGTGTCCTATTCATGCGTTTTCAAAATCCTATGAATCAAAGAGGTCCTGAGTTGGTGATTATGTTGTGCCTGCCATCTTTCACCAATAGCCGTTGGATCTAGATCTAACGCAGACAAACCAAACTTCTCTAGTTTTGCAAAAAGATGCCCGCACTTGTTCCCTATTTACAAACAACTCCTTGTCTCTCACAATCAGCCTTATCTCCTCCCCACCACATCTAGAAGGCCATGGAAAAATCTGGCACGATGGCCGCTGCCGGTGCCGTCCACCCCAAATCTTTGTATTCCATGGAATGCACGGGCATCTACGCACATGAAATTATGTCGAACATGGCTAGTTGTAAGCAGGTTAGCTCTATATCCATGATGGATTTAGTATCTGACTAGTAATATCTAGTAATGCATGTCATAAAAAATGTACGACTCTCTCTATAAATAAATACATGGTGTATTGTTTTATTCCTATCGGCGAGAGAACTTAATGTATTTTTGCTAATTAATAGGATTACATGCAATGAACTAACCACTGCATGTCACGTTTGGTATTCTCAAGTCATTGAAAGCATGCACAACCCACATCTCTCATTGGTTGATACGTCACAAAATAGGAAAGAGGAGGGAGTTAATGTACCGTGCCTAAGTGTTTTGGGATTATTTGGTTTTCGTAAGGTGACTTACACAACATTTTTGGTTACATGCATTAACATTTTATTAGTTAAGTCAAAGTTCAAAACTTGGCACAAAATGCAAAGGGGACCAATAAACTAGTAAACATCAAAGTTCTCTCGTTTGGCCCCAACTAGAGGTCCAGAGAGATGACTATACTGCATCGGCATGGAGGGGGACGCAACTTCATTGACTTACTGGACCTGCCTTTGGGTGTATGACACGTGGGCCCAACGGGTGGCTCGCCCACCTGTCATACAACCAATGGCAGGTGCAGTAGAGGGCTCAGGAGTATATGGTCAACACACACATGAATTCAACGCAGTCTACACTTCTCACATAAAGGCTCCCTGTCAGTCCAATCTACGAAATCCTACGCACCTACGCACCCTAACCAAGGGCAAGAGTGATCACTCCAATCGCAAGATCAGTTGACTAGAAGCAATACCGTGGATGCGATGAGCGCGAGCATCAGCCGGCTGTGCCAGAAGGTCCACGACGCCGACCTGCGGCCCGGCACCAAGGAACATCTCCAGGTAGTGCTTGAGGCCGCCAAGTCAAGGGGCCGCTTGGACGACAGCTTCGTCTCCTTGTTCGATGAGGTCCTCGTCGGCTTCCTTGACAAGTTCACCGTCGTCAAGAAGCTTGCGGAAGACCTCGACGTATGCCTCCAGCCCACGCGCCTAGGCTTTGTGATGCCCACCACCCTCAACGATGTCTATGGTGACAACTTCTTCGACACACTGGTAGCCCTGCGACTGCCTGCCGCCGCGCCGGATAATGTCCACCTAGAGGTCGCGCTCGCTGCGCGGCACCTGGCGCAGCAAGACACCATCGACATAATCACCCTCGTCTATGTGCAAATTGTCCACAAGGACTACTACATGCAAGAGGAGGAAGAGAGGACGCTTGCCCTCTTGGACCGCAGGGCAACCTTGGACGACTTTGACTAGAAGCACGTTGAGCTCGCCGCCAACGCCGCCGCTCCTCACACGTCGGGTTGTGACCCGACGCACTAGGGCGCGAGGATGTCGTTGATGGACCATATGTATCTTTATCTTTCCATCAAATCCATGTAGTAGTATATGGTGCTACTAGTAATTATCTTACCTTTCGCATCAACTTCATAATTTTCATACGTACTCCATGCGTGAACCATGCCAGAAACAAACTTCTCATTACTCTAGGGAAAATCGTTATTTATATCTATCGATCATGTTATGGAGCAGAACCAAATATTACAAGTTACAAGTTCAAAAGGAAAAGCCTGACGTGTTCGCGTCGCACCCCCACACGGTTGGTCCGGTACACCACTCAAGGGGGGATGTGTCACTACAAAAAATACACTTATGTGATGATACGTGTTTGTCACAGTAGGTCGCTTTTTTATCATGCACGTACATCCATGCTGATTTTATGACAGAATCAAGATAGTCATACATATGCTGTTGTAGAAGTGTTCCATGACATTACCAAAATTATCATCATGAAAGTGTCCACTTCCATGATGATAAATCGCGTGTCACAGAAGTGCTTTTGTCAAGGGTGACCGACACGTGACATCCACCATAACGGAACGCCGTTAAGCTGTCGGATCCGGTTTTGGATCCGCTAACCCATTAACAGCCCGGACAAATGGGGATTTTCCATGTGTAAAATCATCATTGGCCGGAGGAAACACGTGTTGCCTCAACGTCGGGACAAATTTCATCCACTCATTGGACAGGAGGCGCCTATGATAGGTCGACACGTGGCACGGCCCAACAGTGGCCCATTCCGCTGAAAAAGGCTGGCCTAGTAAAAATTAGCAGGCTGGCCCATATAAGGCCTACTTGTGTCAGGTCCATTTAAGCCCACGACCCATACAAGATGTGCCAATTCAGCCCGTAAACGGTGTCGGTGTCAAAACCGGTGGATCTCGGGTAGGGGGTACCGAACTGTGCGTCTAAGGCTAATGGTAACAGGAGGCGGGGGACACGATGTTTACCCAGGCTCGGGCCCTCTCTATGGAGGTAATACCCTACTTCCTGCTTGATTGATCTTGATGATATGAGTATTACAAGAGTTGATCTACCACGAGATCATAGAGGCTAAACCCTAGAAGCTAGCCTATGATTATGATTGTTTTCGTCCTACAGACTAAACCCTCCGGTTTATATAGACATCAGATGGGGCTAGGGTTACATCAGGTCAGTTACAGAGAAGGGAATCTACATATCCGAATCTCCAAGCTTGCCTTCCACGCAAAGGAGAGTCCCACCCAGACACGGGACGAAGTCTTCTATCTTGTATCTTCATAGTCCAACAGTCCGGCATAAGCATATAGTCCGGCTGTCCGAGCACCCCTTAATCCAGGACTCCCTCAGTAGCCCCCGAACCAGGCTTGAATGACGATGAGTCCGGCGCGCAGATTCTCTTCGGCATTGCAAGGAGGGTTCCTTCTCCGAATTCTCTAGAGTACCAGTTGTAACGAGCAGTGTCCAACTTCCCATTTAATGTTGCACTCATCGGCTTCTGTACCTTAATAGTATCAGCCTCCACATGTCAAGCGAATGCGAGAAGCCAAGGCATTTTTACACTTGCCACCCTAACCATGTAAATAAATCATCTATTAAAGAGACGGGGATCCTCAGATCCAAATTACACCATCTTCCCCAAGCGAGGATTCATCAGAGCGCGCCCGAAAAACTATCCCATCATGGCCGACCACCGCAGATCTTCCTCTCGCCCCTATAGCGCCAGGCCAGGTGATTGGGAGAAGTGTACCGTATCCCACGGCCAATTGGTGAAGTTGCAGACCGAGGGGTTTCTTCCACCTACATATATTGTCCCCGTTCGAGCCGGATTAGCCACCTTTGATGGCGGGGAGCAAGCGGAGAGTTTTCCCAACCCATCCTGGGGGAGCGAGTGTGCCTTGTCCCTTCCTTGCTGAGGGGCATTGGATTTCCAATCCATCCGTTCCTTCGCGGGCTCCTGGAGTACTATGGCCTCCAGCTGCACAGTTTCACCCCTACCTCCATTCTGCACATCGCAGGTTATATCGCCCTTTGCGAATTATTTCTGTGTTGGGAAGCTCATTTCGAGCTATGGAAGAGGCTGTTCTGCCTCGTCCCTCTCAATCAATAGGGATCTATATTCCAAGTGGGCGGAGCCGAAATATGGCGCATCGCCGAGACCGGATACCTATCCGGCACTCCAAAGAAGACATCCGAAGATTGGCTTTCCGAGTGGTTTTATATAGAGGACGTATCCTTTCCTGAACCTATCCGAATGGGTCTCCCTGAGTTCACAAATGCCCCGTTGAAGAAGCGCCGTAGCTGGTGTCCCCAGAGCCCCAAGGAGGAAGATAGCAGAGAGGTCCTTCAATTGATGGGCAGGATAAAAATGCTTGCCCAATCCGGATTGACAACAATCGAGGTTATGTCAATATGCATAATGTGGGGGGTGCAGCCGCTCCAGTATCGAGGGCGTCCCATGTGGCACTTCAAAGAAGAAGACGATGCCACCCGCTGCGGTCGGAAAGGTCTGGACTCCGCCACCGCTCTGGCGAAAATATTGTCTGATTTATACAAAGGTGAAGAAGAGGAGTTCATCCGCATTAAGCCACGGGATGGATTTTCCATGTAGAACCCCCTAGCTGGGTGAGTTGCTATTCCTCACTCAACTCCATTCATTCCCGCGGTCTTTCATAACAAATATTTACCTCGCCAGTTCATAACAGGAAATGCGGAAAGCTATGAGGGAGATCCACAGCCCGTCTCCACAGCCAGGGGACCACAATCGTGGTCTCGACCCTGGACTTGAAGAGGATCCGCACATATTTGTGGAGCTTGGCGACATGGTGTTTTACCAGGCGAGCTGTGACGACACCTTGGTGGCCATCATTGTCGACTATACCGGCCTCCTCCCTGCGTCACATGTAAGTAAACAGGAGACTTATCTTCCGAAAAGGATTCACTCTTTCCACCTTACCCACCGCACATATATTATGCTATAAAGGGAAGGCCATCGACGCGCCATGCCAAACCCGCGGCGACTCACCAACAAGGGGCGCCCAAACCGGGTAGCCTTCCAAAAAGAAAAACTAGCAGAGACATGGCCGATCCGCCATCGAAGAGGTATGATTTAAAACATGCTCCGTGATTGTCATCTTAAAATATAATAATATACGATGTGTCTTATCAGAAAGAACATTCGCCGGACTATATCCAGGGACCCTGCCCATCATGCCTCTACCAGCCGGATTCCGGAACCGGGCTCGAGGGTAGAGGCTAACGTGGGGACGACACCGGACGGTCCTCCTATAGAGGATTCGGAAAGAATATCCACTACGAATTCCGAGGTGGAGAGCGCTATGAATCATCAGCGTCGGCGGTACGCACTCCACGACCCTAGTTTTTCCGAAGAGGCTTTCATTGCCTTCAATTCGGGAGACGCGTACATCTGAGCTGCTCAAGATGGGTTTGCTAGAGCCACAAACCAATATTTAAAAGATATACGGGTTAGCAAAATCTGATAATTATGTATATCAGTAGCCCCTAACACTTGAAACAGTTGGTACAACTGATTTAAGGATCATTGTATGAACAGGTTCTTACAGAGAAGAATACCCTTTTGTCTCAAGAGCTGGAGAAGTGTCAAGCCCAGCTAAGGGCCGCAGCTGCCGAAATGGAGGAATCCAAGAAGGCCTCATCTGGTAATATTTCTCTCTATCAAGAAAAAACGTAAATACGTGTACAAGAGGCCTTCTTGGATTCCTCAGATAATAGATTCTGGAGTGGATTTGACAATAGATTCTGCAGATAATCCCGGAGTGAATCCGGGTATCCTACAAGAGGACGAGCAAAGAGGTCAACGACAACTAGATGCTGGTGAGTGTGTACTTACACGGGTCTGGCGGGAGAAAAACGATCTCCAGGATGCCAATACCCGGCTGAGCGTAGAATTAAAAGATGTTCGGGCCCAGCTAGCTGACTCCGTGAAGGAGAATAGAAGGCTTGAACGCGGCATTTTTAGTATGTGCTCAAACGTACCTTTATATAGTTCGATGAAGAAACGGGCTAACAGAGTTATGTCTATAGGTATACTGATTGGTCATCCCGAAGAATAGATGCCCGGATCCTCAGGCGATCTGCTGGAAGAGCTTTCGCAACTGCACGAACAAGTTTGGCAGGTGATGCAGGGTGTCACCAAGGCCTTGTGGCCATCCGCCTCCCTACCGGGAAGCATGTGGGAGCTTGTACAGCTACTCAAGGGAGCGCGTCGGCATTTCCAACTATGGAAGATATCTGCCTATCGACAAGGTGCGAGGGAAGCTTGGTCCATGGTAAAAACACGATATACCAAGATCGATCCGAATCACATGGTCTAGGTCGGACCTGTAGGGTCAGATGGGAATGAGATTCCCGTTAGTCTGGTATATGACCAGGTAGGATTAGCCGCAAAGTATTCCCAACAAGATTGTAGGCTAGACAACCTGTTGGATGGCATAGAAGAAGAAGCATGTGAGTCTAAGTGACTATGTACTTCAATTGACATATTTGTCCCTAGTCGGATTATAAATCATTTTTCATGGCGGACCTTTTTGCTTCAGCCTCCAGACCCGACAGTCCGGAGTGTTTCCAAATACCCGCTCAGTTATATAAACCGGGGTATGCATGGAAACCGGGCGTAGGGATCATAATTGCTTGAACAGACAAGTACCCAACTAGCTATGTTATATTACATGGATAGTAAGAAACATCTTCCAGAGAGAATAGTTCCGTTAAGGGTTCCTTTGCTTGGGTATGCATGCATTAATGTGCATGTCCGAACTGTGTGCAAAAATGCAGTATATGCAACATCTAGGGGTTTGTAATGTAATAGGTAAAAACGTCTTTAGTTCACTGACCGAATATTCTCTTAAGAATACTAGCTTTCGGCTTTACCCAGTCTGAGGTACACATCCGGTGTACCTTGCAGTAACAATCACAGAGGTGCTCCCCTTATGCCCAAGCTAACAAAGGAGCCAGGCAACCCAGCTTGGCCAAAACTTAAGTCATATCGATGCATACAATGGTGAAGAAAAGGTACAGATGGAAAAGTTACACATATGCAGTGGGCGTGATGCCTGGAAGATAATTATATTAAGCTTATGTATAGGAAGCCCCCAGGTATAATGAGCGCACATACTTGAAGATTAGTGCATCACGAGTGTGTAGTCGAGTCACACTTAAAGCCTTAGAGCCATAAAAGAAAGAGAGAGGATATAACTAAAAAGTAAAAAAAGGGGCGTAGGGAAGGAGACGAACAAAGGGTTCGGCGCTAGGCATAGAATCTTTGAAGTCTGGCCGCATTCCATGGGTTCGGCTCGAGTCAATTATCTGATGCATCACGCAGGCGGTACGCTCCTCCGGTGAGAACTTTATCAATGATGAAGGGGCCCTTGTCGGTGTCAAAACCGGCGGATCTCGGGTAGGGGGTCCCGAACTGTGCATCTAAGGCGAATGGTAATAGGAGGCAGGGGACACGATGTTTTACCCGGGTTCGGGCCCTCTCAATGGAGGTAATACCCTACTTCCTGCTTGATTGATCTTGATGATATGAGTATTACAAGAGTTGATCTACCACGAGATCGTAGAGGCTAAACCCTAGAAGCTAGCCTATGATCTGATTGTTCTCGTCCTATGGACTAAACCCTCTGGTTTATATAGACACCGGGGGGGGGGCTAGGGTTACACAGAGTCGGTTACAGAGAAGGAGATCTATCATCCAAATCGCCAAGCTTGCCTTCCACGCAAAGGAGAGTCCCATCCGAACACGGGGCGAAGTCTTCAATCTTGTATCTTCATAGTCCAACAGCCCGGCCAAGGTACATAGTCCGGCTGTCCGGACACCCCCTAATCCAGGACTCCCATAGTAGCCCATGAACCAGGCTTCAATGACGATGAGTCCGGCACGCAGATTGTCTTCAGCATTGCAAGGCGGGTTCCATCTCCGAATACTTCAAGATAAATTCCGAACACAAGGATCGTGTCTGGCTCTACAAGACAAATTTCTCATACCACCGTAGAAAGATAAATATTTCACAAATCAAATCTGCCGATATCGTGACATCACACCATGGCCGAGTCATCATTCGAGCCGTTTTCTCACAGCCGGCCATCGCACATATTGCGAGGCGGTTTCCTCGGCATGTCTTGTCGAAGCAGAGATTGTGTCCCCTTGTCACGGGATTCTCATTAATAAGGGTACGGGTAACCCAACCGTGTTATTTAACGTGGTGCTTGGAAAATAAGCGATTTTAACAGGAAAGTGGGGAGGCGCTCAGTTTTTTCTGCCTCTAGAAAGGGACAAGGATCCCGCATTCTTACCCACGCCTTCTTACTCCTTTGCTCATCCATT
Source organism: Triticum aestivum (assembly GCF_018294505.1). Classification (NCBI taxonomy): domain Eukaryota; kingdom Viridiplantae; phylum Streptophyta; class Magnoliopsida; order Poales; family Poaceae; genus Triticum; species Triticum aestivum. The sequence continues at coordinate 502,031,910 of NC_057795.1, read as the reverse complement.
CTCACACTCTCAAGCCCCAGCGCCCAAGTTCTCACCTTCTCCGTAGGACCATTCGCCGCATGTCTAGAGCGGGAGGCCATTGGATGGCCTCCTCCATCACAGAGGAGGACATTACCAAGCTTCGGGCGGCCAGATACTTGGCCGCAAACATCGCGCACAGGCTGCCAGTGGAGGGACAAATCACCCCCACTCCAAAGACTCGGGAGAGAGTAGTGTTCCTTTCTCATTTCGTTCGTGGACTAGGATTTCCACTTCGCCGGTCCGTTCGCGGGATAATGTTTTACTATGGGCTAGATTTCCATGATCTAGCCCCAAATTTCGTCCTCAACATCTCGGCGTTTATCGTCGTGTGTGAGGCCTTCCTCCGCATCAGGACCCACTTCGGCCTGTGGCTGAAAATCTTCTGTGTGAAGCCAAAGATCGTGAGCGGCAGTAAGCGGAGTGCGGAGGCGCCATTGTGGGCAGAATGCCCAAAGTTACATGACTTGACGGCTCCTTCGTGGAGACCGTGAAAGGGTGGAAATCAGGGTGGTTCTACATCACCGAGCCACGCGACGCCAATTGGGTGGCGGCCCCCAAATTCCGATCTAGAATCCGCACGCGGATCACCTCTTGGGAAAAGAAGGGCCTGGACTGGGGCGAACCTATGGAGCTGAACGGACTCAAGACCTGCATCACAAGTATGAGGGACAAGAAGATCAAGCTTGTCAACGTGGTCCAGGTCATGCTCGTCCGCCGGATCCTCCCGTGTCAAATACGGGCATTCAATATGTTGGAGTTCGATCCGGCCGAACACCAGATGCTGCATGAGCTCTTCGACACGATGCATAAGGACGTCTGGAAGGTGCTGTTCAAGACCGGCGAAATTCCTCCCCCTACTTCTGAGGACCGCGGACTGAACACAAAGGGCCTTGCCAATTCAGTAAGTCCTCTGAGTATCACAAGATGTATCTTTCCCAACGTGTTCATGGGAGGACTTTAAGTCATCATACTGATAAAACAGGATTACGTGGAGACGACGAAGCGGATCAATTGTCTAGCTCCGCTACCTGAAGATCCAGCGATTGCACTCCTGACGGAGATGCTGGCTCCAACACCTTACAAGGTGCCGGAGAAGAAGGCCGAAAAGAAGGCCACGGGGACCAGGAAGGGTCTCCGGCGCGAGGTTGCACCGGACGCCTCGCCCAAAGATGATAAGGCGCATTCCTCCCATGAAGGTGAGGAGAAGAATAGGAAGGCCGCTCCAACCGGGGAGGCCGAAAGGTCCAAGAAAGCGGCCGCGGGGACCAGGAAAGGTCTCCGACATAGGGTCGTGACAGACTCGTCGTCCGAGGATGCCGAGGCAGTTTCCTCCCATGGAGACAGGGGAAACATGAAGAAATGCCCCATCCCCGCACTGGGGAGGAGAAGAAAAGGAAAGCCGCCCCACAGGGGGAGGCTAGGACGCCAAAGAAGGGAAAGGCATCCCTTCTGGATCACTCCACCACGTCCGCCTACATCGAGGAGGAGTGGCTGCCCAGGGGCAAGCCCCGGGCGAGGTTGTAACTATCCGCACTCTGTAATACCTTTCATGCGACTTTAACTTCATAATTTGTAATAACACCGAACACGCGTATGCATTTTGGCCGGGTCTAATCTCGGGGTATCCTCTTCGCATGGGTCCTTGAGTGAGTCGGAGATGGATTCACTCCCGACGGCCATCTCCCCACGACCTGCGGATGACACTGAGGTGTTGTCCCAAAGGATACCAGAGCAGGGGCGATGGTTCTGGAGACGCCCAAGGCAAAATCCCAAACGGCGGGCATATGGGGGGGGGGGTAAGATCCCCATGGATTATGCGGACGGGAGCCACAGCAAGTCTGCCTCCCCGTCGGTTACTATACCGGAGCCTCCACGGGTTCCGGATTCAAGTGGGTAGCCCCTCGCTAAGGAGGGCGAGCCGTCTGTGCTGATGACCTCCGCTCAACCGGAGGCATCGGATAATTTGCTGGATGCGCTTCACGGCGCTTCCATTGACGAAGAGCACCATACTCTTATGAGTACGGTGATTGAGAAGGTCGTCTCCGCCAAAAGTGGATTGAACGAAGCTTGCACCAGCCTCCTAATAGGCTTTGAGGTAAGTAATGAAAAGTGTGAGAAAATATCACCCGATAAATAGTAGCCCCCGATACTCTGTGTGGTGTTCGGAAAGAAAAGCCAAATAGAGAGTCAATTATTAATCCGCAGGAGTCTGACAGTACTTGTCTGTGTTAATAATCAGGCGTTACTGCTGACCGCCGCTGCGTGCACAACTAAGGTCAGCGGACTCAGGCAGGACCTAGGGCGGGCCGAAGAAGAGCTTGGCCTCATGAAGAGGCAGCCCGAGGAGAACAAAGGTAAGTGATACCCCGTTCGTATGTCATGTAGAGGAGAAAAATTGATGATGCTAACGAAAAGCATCATGATTTTTAATAGGGGCTACAACCGAAGTGGCAGCCCTGAAGAAAGCGATGTCCGAGGCCGAAGCCAAGGCGGCCACAGAGCGCACCCACCGTAAAAAGCAAGATGCTCGGGTGGGGGAGGTACAGCAAGAGCTCCAGGAGTTCGGCAAGAAGTTCGAGTCCTTGGAGCATTACTTCAAGACGCAAGCGTCCGAGCTTGCCAAAGCCCTCGAGAGCGCGAAAGATGCCAAGGCCGAAGCCCAAAAGGCCCTCAAGGAAATTCCAGGCGGCCAAGAAGATAGCGTCGGGTAAGACATTCATTATGCAGAGCAAGCATGTGGAGGACACCTTTCTTTTACTTAACCAAATTCGGAGCTCTCTAGGGGCATTCGCAGATCTGCCACGTAGCATATCGGATGCCATGGAGTTCTACCGCGCCGAAGAAGGGAGCTCAACGAAGAAGTTGTTTTGGTCCCAGTATGCCGGATCCGATCACCCGATGCCATTGAGTGACCAACTGAAGCAATTGGTCGAACTCCACAAGGCAGCCGAACTGGCCATGAAGGTAAATGCCTTTCCACGGTTTGAGGTTATCAAGCAATCCGTCTGCATTGAGGGTGCCCGCCGGGCCTTTGCCCGCGCGAAGATGCATTGGGCCAAACTGGATGCTGAGAAGCTGGTGAAGGATGGACCCCCGGAGGGTAAGGAGCATCGCTACCCCAAAAAATATTATGATGGCGTTATGAAAGGCGCTCGCCTTGTGGCCGATGAATGCACCAAGAACATGATCTTTGAGTGAATGTACTCATGTCGTCTTTGTAATATGAGAACGAGTTTCTTTGCACTATATAACGCTTTGTTGATTTAAAATATTACCTTCTGTGCAGCCGTTTATAAAATTCTGAAAGTAGGCCAGTCGTTGGCTTCCGCCCCCGTGTAGCTAGTACTGGGGTGACTCTGGAAAACCTAAACACTCTTTATCCAAGTTTTTGGTCCTTTAAGGCGGTGTTTGGCGCAGCGAACAAGGCAATCAGACTATGCGTCTTTATAACACTTACTTGGCCATAGAAGTCTATAATTTTAAATTTTAACGAAGCCCCTAATATTCAGAAGGCCGAACTGGGGCGCTATACACGCCTAAATTGAACAAGGCGGATTCCTCGCCTTAAGCGGAAAAAATCTTTAAGGATTTAGTACCTCTCGAACAGCGACCAGCTCTCGCCGCATCACGACAGTCAGTTTTCAACTTTCTCTACTGAGGTGCTCGTCCGGAAGAACTGGGACACAATCACAGTAGTTCTCCCTGCGCTACCTTAGCCGATATAACGGAACATAAGGTACCAAAACAAGGGAGCTGGGCAAACCCAACTATTGACCCAAGACATGATTCGAAGCTGATGCATATAATGCTATAAGTTCGGGGTGCCGCACTGTCGAAAGTGTTCAGACTTTTCTTGCCATGTTATGGGGCTCAATAAAAATCCCCTGGCAAACTCATCATACCAAGGTGCACGGATGCAATATTAAATAAATATTCAAGGGAAAATATGAAGATAGTAATAAGAAGCTGACGCTATATACTATTTCCCGTTGTTATTTGTATAATACGGCAAGGCGTATGTGTACAATTAATGCGTTAAGCTGAAACAAATAGGACTATTTGACATGTCCTGTCCAAGGGCAGGCGACATGCAGGTATGTAAAACAGGTATAACGATCATTGATAGAGACCACCTGGGTATTCCCTTGTGTGCAAAGCCTCTTGCCTCCTTGGTTTTCCCTCCTGTGATGAGTCTGATGGTCCAGTTCTCTGAAGGGGCTGCCCGAAAGTAGGGTACTGAAAGAAAGAAAGAAAGAAAGAAGAAGAGTATGCGGGCCTCGTGGCGGCTGAACCGCACTGTGGGCTGCATCGTCGACTCGCCTCCACCCATGCCCATGGTATTTTGAGTGCGTAGTTGTGTAGGCGTGGCACAAATGCCGCTTGAATGGGGCTGGGGCGGAGGCCAGATTGCTAATCGAGCTGTTGGCGTGCCTGACGATTCTATTGCAGGGTGCTCCGAACTCGCTTGACGGTGTTCGGGGTTGTCATTATCGAATGGGCTGTCTGTCGAAGAAGGCTGCTTTGTACTTCTGCCGCGAGGGCCGCAGTGTGCTCTTCCATACAGAGGGAGTGTTCTGTGTTTCCATTGACTATTATAACCCCGCGAGGTCCTGGCATCTTGAGCTTAAGGTATGCATAGTGAGGTACCGCATTGAATCGAGCGAACACGGTTCGTCCAAGTAGTGCATGAGAGCCACTACAGAAAGGGACGATATCAAAGATTAATTCCTCGCTTTGGAAGTTATCCGAAGATCCGAAGACCACTTCTAGTGTTATTGAGTCTGTACAGCGGGCCTCTACCCCTGGAATTACACCTTTAAAGGTGGTTTTGGTGGGTTTGATCCGTGAGGTATCGATGCCCATTTTGCGCACTGTGTCCTGATAAAGCAGGTTCAGGCTGCTGCCACCGTCCATAAGGAATCACGTGAGATGGAATCCGTCGATGATTGGGTCAAGGACCAATGCGGCTGAGCCGCCGTGACGGATGCTGGTAGGATGGTCCCTACGATCGAAGGTGATCGGACAGGATGACCATGGGTTGAACATTGGGGTGACTGGCTCCATTGCATAGACGTCCCAAAGTGCACGCTTTCGTTCCCGTTTGGGAATGTGGGTGGCATAGATCATGTTTACCGTTTTCACCTAGGGGGGGGGGGATTTCTGTCCCCCAGTGTTCAGACGCTGAGGCTCCTCGTCATCATTGCTGTGCAGCCCCTTGTCCTTGTTTTAGACATTCAACTTGCCGGCCTGTTTGAACACCCAGCAATCTCTGTTAGTGTGATTGGCTGGTTTGTCGGGGGTGCCGTGAATATGGCACGAGCGGTCGAGTATGCGGTCTAGACTGGACGATCCCGGATTGTTTCTTTTGAACGACTTTTTCCGCTGACCGGATTTTGAGTTGCTGAATCCGGCATTGACTGCCGTATCTTTGACGTTGTCACCATTATTCCGACGCTTATGTCTATTGCGCCGTGGCTTTCCGTTACTGTCACGGACATCTGAAGTGCTAGAGTTTCTTGGCGTGGTGCTACTGCGAACTAGCCAGCTCTCCCCGCCCGTGCAAAAGCGGGTCATGAGTGTCGTGAGGGCCGCCATGGACTTCGGCTTTTCTTGGCCGAGGTGTCGGGCGAGCCACTCGTCGCGGATATTATGCTTGAAGGCCGCCAGGGCCTCGGCGTCCACACAGTCGACAATTCGGTTCTTTTTAGTTAGGAACCGAGTCCAGAATTTCCTGGCTGACTCTTCGGGCTATTGGGTAATGTGACTTAATTCATCAGCATCCGGTGGTCTCACGTATGTGCCCTGGAAGTTGTCGAGGAATGCATCCTCAAGATTTTCCCAACTGCCGATGGAGTTCGCCGGCAGGCTATTCAACCATGTATGGCTGGTCCTTTAAGCTTAAGGGGGAGATACTTGATGGCATCTAGATCATCACTGCGAGCCATGTGAATGTGGAGATGGAAATCTTTGATCCATACCGCGGGGTCTGTTGTGCCATCGTATGATTCGATGTTGGCGGGTTTAAACCCTTCTGGGAATTCATGATCCATTACTTCATCGGTGAAGAAGAGGGGGTGTGCGGCACCTCTGTGCCGGGCTATGTCAAGACGCAGTCTGACTAAGTCTGGTCGGTTATGTTCGGCCTGGCCGGACTTACTAGTGGTGTATCCGGCATGATGGTCATTGTCATGTGCTATGGCGCGCCCCTGTGATCTGTAGATCGATCTTGGTTGTCCTGCGTTGTTTTCCAATATGTCTAACAGGTCCTGCATATTGCCCCGGGCCATGGTGAACTAGCGTGGGGGTGCGGGGTGGTGTTCGGTCTGATACGCCATTTTATCCCGGCCACAAGGTGGCCGGTCAGCCTCGTCTTGTGCTGGTAGTGTAGGCTCTACGGCCTCCTCCTCTAGTTGAGGTAGGAACTTGTGCTTTGGGTAACCCTTGGTGGGGGGCTCGAGTCCGTATTCCTCGGCCGCTAGGACCTCGGTCCATCTGTCTGCGAGCAGATCTTGATCAGCTTGGAGCTGCTGCTGCTTCTTTTTCAGGCTTCTTGCAGTGGCTACAAGCCAGCGCTTAAAGTGCTCCTACTCTATTGGATCTTCGGGTATGCCGAATTCATCATGGGAGAGGCTCACCTCGTCCTCGGAGGGGGGCATATAGTTGTCGTCCTCCATGTATCTGTCCGTTGCCTGTGCCTCTGGGCTGACCTGCCGTGTTCCTGTTCGGCCTGTTCAAAGGTAGGTTGATCAGGATTGTATTCCTCTTCGGCACCCTTTGGGTTGTTTGCTTCTCCTATGCCGGTATTGCTATGGCGGGGCTTAGAGCAGCGCCGATGACGCCCATGCTTTGGTTTCTTCCCTAAGGGGTTATCTTCTGTTGCCTCATCTAAATTGTTTTCTTTGGGGGTGTCCACCATGTATATATCATACGAAGAGGTGGCTGTCCAGTGCCCTGTGGGCGATGGTTCCTGTTCTTCTCTCGCATCGTCGTCTATACCGTCGATGTCTTCGGAATCGAAGTCAAGCACGTCGTTCAAATCATCGACAGTGGCTATTAAGTGGGTGGTGGGTGGGTAACAAATTTCTTCGTCGCCTGCTTCCCACTCGAGCTAGAAATAGTTCGGCCAGGAATCTCCTGTCAGAGAGAGAGAGACCTTAATGAATTTAGCACATCGCCAAAGGGGGAGTGCTGAAAGATATCCGCGGCGGTGAACTCCATTACTGGAGCCCAATCGGACTCGATGGGCCCGGACGCGTGCGGTTCGGAACCCACATCCGGACACAAGTCCGGTAGTCCGGTGATGCAGATTCCCTTAACGGCAGAGTTTGTGTTTGATTCTACCGCCGAAGAGTATGCGACCTCCATGGCGGGGTCCATCCACCCGTCCTCGTACGACGCGATCTGCCCCGGATTTAGGTCCGGAGCAGCTGCAGGGGCGATATCCAGAATACTGTCCGACGACAGATTTAAGTCGTGCTCGTCGTGACTGTTCGACGCTCCTGATATGGACCCGAATCCGTCGAAGATCAAGTACCCGCGGGTATCGGCCGTGAAATTCAAGTTTTCGAACCTGACCTGATGGCCAGGGGCGTAGCTGTCGATCTGCTCTAGATGGCCAAGCGAGTTGGCCCACAGTGCGAAGCCGCCGAACACGAACATCTGTCCGGGGAGAAAAGTCTTGCCCTGGACTACCTTGTTGAAGGTTGAGGGATCCATCAAGCCTTACAGCGGCGACACAGAGGAACTATCAATGAAAGCACCAATGTCGGTGTCAAAACCGGCGGATCTCGGGTAGGGGGTCCCGAACTGTGCGTCTAAGGCAGATGGTAACAGGAGGCAGGGGACACGATATTTTACCCAGGTTCGGGCCCTCTCGATGGAGGTAATACCCTACTTCCTGCTTGATTGATCTTGATGATATGAGTATTACAAGAGTTGATCTACAAAGAGATCGTAGAGGCTAAACCCTAGAAGCTAGCCTATGGTCTGATTGTTCTCGTCCTAAGGACTAAACCCTCCGGTTTATATAGACACCGGGGGGGGGGGCTAGGGTTACACAGAGTCGGTTACAGAGAAGGAGATCTATCATCCGAATCGCCAAGCTTGCCTTCCACGCAAATGAGAGTCCCATCCGGACACGGGACGAAGTCTTCAATCTTGTATCTTCATAGTCCAACAGTCCGGCCAAGGTACATAGTCCCGCTGTCCGGACACCCCCTAATCCAGGACTCCCTCAACCCTCCCACTTGGGCTTGAGCTTGTCCTTTTTCTTCTCTGGTAGGCGTACAACAAGTTCACTAATGTTATAAGTTTTGGCTCGTACTTCTCTGCTTTGATACCTGCGAGCCTGTTGCTGGTAAAATGTAGAACGGGCTTTTGCAACGTCGTGCTCCTCCTCCAGGGCATCTAAACTGTCCTGCCGATCAAGCTCGGCTTCTCTCTCTTCATACATGCGCACTCGAGGTGAGTCATGAATAATATCGCAGGGCAATACCGCCTCTGCACCGTACACCATGAAGAAGGGTGTGTATCCGGTAGTGCGATTTGGCATGGTCCGTAGCCCCCATAATACAGAGTCAAGCTCCTTGACCCAGTGCGTGTCTGATTCCTTCAGAGATCGCACTAGTGTAGGTTTGATGCCGCTCATCATAAGACCGTTTGCTCGTTCGACTTGACTGTTTGTTTGAGGGTGATAGACAGAGGCGTAATCGAGCTTAATGCCCATGTTGCCGCACCAATTTTTCACCTCATCGACTGTGAAATTGGAGCAATTATCGGTGATGGTGCTGTGGGGGACATCATAGCGGTGCACAGCCCCAGATATGAAGTCTATCACTGGTCCAGATTCGACCGTTTTAACTGGTTTGGCCTCTATCCATTTGGTGAATTTATCCACCATGACCAACAAGTATTTTTTTCTTATGGCTTCCTCCTTTAAGAGGTCCAGCCATATTGAGCCCCCAGACCGCAAAAGGCCAAGTTATGGGGATTGTTTGGAGAGCGGTGTGCGGCATATGGCTTTGGTTGGCGAACAGCGGGCAACCGATGCAATGTTGGACGAGGTCCTGTGTGTTTGCTTAGGGTGTCGGCCAATAGAAACCCGTACGGAAGGCCTTGCTTACAAGGGCCTGAGCTACGGCGTGATGGCCACCGAGTCCAGCATGAATTTCAGCCAAGAGCTGCCGCCCTTCCTCTTCGGAGATACATCTTTGAAGTACTCCGGTAGTGCTTTTCTTATAAAGCTCTCCCTCGTGGACCTTGTAGGCTTTAGAGCGCCGCACAATGCAGCGTGCCTTGTTTTGATCCTCGCGGAGTTCGCGGCCTATTTAGGTAGGCTAAAAAGGGTTTGGTCCATGGGGCAATGACAATCATGATGAGATGGGCCGAAGGTGTTATTTCGGTGGCAGAGCCCCCGATTATGTTAGTGTGTTGGGAATCTGGGGTTGTGGTCGGATCCGGACTAATATTGCCGGTCTCCCCTTGTCACACCACGGATGGCTTGAAAAGCCTTTCTAGGAAGATGTTCGGTGGGATGGGGTCACGCTTAGCACCGATACGGGCAAGGATATCCGCTGCTTGATTGTTTTCTTGAACCACATGATGAAATTCAAGCCCCTCGAATCGAGCTAACATTTGGAGGACGACATTACAATAAGCCGCCATTTTCGGATCCTTGGTGTCAAAGTCTCCATTTATTTGAGATATTGCGAGGTTTGAATTCCCACACACTTCTAGGCATTGGATGCCCATGGAGACAACCATCCGAAGACCATGCAACAAAGCCTCATATTCGGCTGCATTGTTGGAGTCTGTGTATAGTATTTGGAGTACGTATTTGACTGTATCTCCGGTGGGGGAAGTCAAGACAACGCCCGCTCTGAGAGCAGCCAGCATTTTAGAGCCGTCAAAGTGCATGATCCTATTGGAGTATGCATCGTACTCTTTAGGAAGTCCGGCTTCTGTACATTCAGCGACAAAGTCAGCCAGTAATTGTGATTTAATGGCTCACCGTGGTTTATATGTAATGTAGAACAGGAGGAGCTCGATGGCCCACTTAGCAATCCGGCCCGTGGCATCGCGATTATTTATTATATTATTGAGTGGTACTTCAGAGGCCACCGTGATTGAACACTCTTGAAAGTAGTGTCGTAGTTTCTGGGATGCCATGAAGACCGTATATGCTATCTTTTGATAATGGGGGTATCATGACTTGCATGGTGTGAGGACAGTGGATACGTAGTACACCGGCTTTTGAAGCGGGAACTTATGTCCGTCCTCCTCTCGCTCGACGACAAGCACTGTGCTTACAACTTGGTTTGTTGTAGCTATGTATAACAACATGGGTTCGCCAACGTTTGGCGCGGCCAGGATTGGGTTGCTGGCCAGGAGGGCCTTTATTTCTTCTAGTCCGGCCGTCGCCGCATCCATCCACTCAGAGTGTTCGGTGCGTCGAAGAAGGCGATAAAGAGGTAGTGCATTTTCTCCCAATCGGGAGATAAAGTGGCTTAAGGCGGCCACACATCCGGTTAATTTCTGGATTTTTTTGAGGTCTGTTGGGGTAGCCAACTATGACAAAGCTCGGATTTTAGCCGGGTTTGCTTCAATTCCTCTATTGGAGACGATGAAGCCCAGCAGCTTTCCGGTGGGAATGCCGAAAACACATTTTTCCGGATTGAGCTTGACGTCATATGTTCGGAGGTTGTCAAACATGAGCCTCAAGTCGTCTATTAAAGATTTGATGTGTCTTGTCTTGATGACCATGTTGTCCACGTATGCCTCAACTGTTTTGCCGATTTGTTTTTCCAGGCATGTCTGAATCATGCGTTGGTAGGTTGCACCGGCGTTTTTGAGCCCGAAAGGCATGGTGTTGAAACAGAAAGGGCCTTATGGGGCGATAAATGCTGTTGTGTCTTGATCAGACTCCGTCATATTGATTTGATGTTATCCAGAGTATGCATCGAGGAAGCACAATGAGTCATGTCCTTCGGTAGCATCGATGATTTGGCCGATGCGGGGGAGGGGGAAGGGATCCTTAGGGCAGGCCTTATTGAGGTCCTTGAAATCGACGCATATGCGCCATGATTTATCCTTCTTTGGTACCGTCACCAGGTTTGCTAGCCAATCCGGGTGTTTTATTTCTCTGGTGAATCCAACTTCGAGTAACTTGGCTAGCTCCTCTCACATAGCTTATCCTTTAGGCTCTGAAAAGCGCCGTAGTGTCTGCTTGATGGGCTTGTATCCTTTCAATATGTTGAGACTATGCTCGGCCAACCTATGTGGGATCCCCGGCATATCTGAAGGGTGCCAGGCGAAGATGTCCCAATTCTCGCGTAAGAACGCCCGCAGTGCGGCGTCGATTGTGGGGTTCAGTTGTGCCCCGATGGATGCTATTTTTGTAGAGTCCGTTGGGTGGATTTGGAATTTGACTATTTCGTCCACTGGTTTGAAAGAGGTGGACTTGGATTGCTTATCGAGTATCATGTCATCCCTATCCAATGTGGAGCGTAATGCAGTTAGTTCTTCAGCCGCGAGGGCTTTGGATAGTGCCTCAAGGGCCAGGGCGGCGGTTTTATTTTCGGCGTGGAGTGCTATGTTCGGATCACTGGATAGAGTGATGATTCCGTTGGGCCCGGGCATCTTGAGATTCATGTACGCATAATGGGGTATAGCTTGGAAGCTCGTGAACGCGTCCCGCCCTAAAAGGGCATGGTATCCACTATTGAACGGGGCCACTTGGAATGTTATCTCTTTGGACCTGTAATTCTCCGGCGTGCCGAATACCACATCGAGTGTGATTTTTCCCGCACATCGTGCCTCCTGACAAGGGATAATTCCTCGGAAGGTCGTGCTCCTTAGCTCAATGTGGCTCATGTCTATTTCCATTTTGTTGAGAGTTTCCTCGTAGATGAGGTTTAATCCACTGCCTCCGTCCGTGAGCACTTTAGTAAGCCGGAAGCCGTCCACAATTGGACTAAGGACCAAAGCGGCGGGTGCTCGGACTGTTCAGAATTGAGGTTCATCACTGGCATTAAAGGTTATAGCCGTGTCGTTCTAGGGATTTGTTGCTGCAACGTGGCAGACTTCAGCAAGGCCGTAGAGTGCTCTTTTTCGCTTGTTATTCGAGGCAAAAGTCTCGAAGACTGTCAACATTGTATTGTTGTTTTCTGAGGGATGATGCTCTGGGGTACTGTCAATGAGGAGATCCTCGCCGCTTTTGGCCACCTGCCGAAGTATCCAACATGCTCTAAGGCTGTGTGTTGGTACGGTCTCCGGTGTGGTGTGAATTTTGCATGGCCTATTGAGCCATCCCTCCAATACGGTTCCACGCCTTGTAGTGGGCTTTGGTTTCTTCGTGATTGGATCGGGTGACTTGCGAGAGTGCACCCTTTTTGTTCGGACAAGGGGTTTAGTGAGAGCGAGAAGATCCCAGGATGTTGCCTGAGTTTTCCAGTCGCTTTCCATCGCACAATACTTCTGTACTATGGCCGCCAAGTCAGCGAAGTGTGATATATCAAGGCGACTTATGGCGTTAAGGATTCCCTTGTCCGTGCAATTTTTGCAAAAGAATGAGATTGCGTCTTCCTCGCGACCGTCCTTAACCTTGATCATTACAAGGAGGAATCTGGCCCAAAAGTGATGTACTGTCTCATGGGATTGTTGTGTGATGTGGGAAAGATCGCTTGTATCTGGGTGGGTGGGTGGATTTAAGTCCGTACCCTGACCCGATCTGGGGCCCGGAGGCAGAGAAGCTTCTGAACTTTGTAGTTCGGGTTTCGGGATGTTGCCCAATTTTTCCGGCCCACTGTCCAATTCTAAATTCAGAATTTGGGGCATGTCCACCCGCGAGCGGGTATCCGGCTCAAAGAGCTCGGGAATCCAGACATAGTTCATCCTCAAAATAGAGGAAGAGTTGCTGCATTGCTCCTCCACCACCGCTATTTGGTGGGTGATCGGCGAAGAATTAATCTCTCTTCGATCGGGTTTAAACCCAATCCGATCATAGTCCATAGTGACTCCCAAAGCAGCGATGCGATCCAGGAGCTCATTCAAGGATGATAGCTCCATCGGATCCATCCGCTCGGTGTATTCCGAGCTGACGTGGAGGCTGTTTTCGATGACCCGAGAAGTCATCGTCGGCACGGCGGCCGATCGGGCGATCATGACGAAGCCGCCTAATATGAGGGTTTGGCCCGAGGCCAGGGCTCCCCCGGAGGTGATGTTGTCCTTGATAACAAGGCGAGCCATCAAACCTTTTTTCGACATCACAGTGGAACTCTCAATGAAAGCACCAATGTCGGTGTCAAAACCGGCGGATCTCGGGTAGGGGGTCCCGAACTGTGCGTCTAAGGCTAATGGTAACAGGAGGCAGGGGACACGATGTTTACCCAGGTTCGGGCCCTCTCAATGGAGGTAATACCCTAATTCCTTCTTGATTGATCTCGATGATATGAGTATTACAAGAGTTGATCTACCACGAGATCGTAGAGGCTAAACACTAGAAGCTAGCCTATGATTATGATTGATGTCGTCCTATGGTCTAAACCCTCCGGTTTATATAGACACCAGAGGGGGCTAGGGTTACATCAGGTCGGTTACAGAGAAGGGAATCAACATATCCGAATCTCCAAGCTTGCCTTCCACGCAAAGGAGAGTCCCACCCGGACACGGGACAAAGTCTTCTATCTTGTATCTTCATAGTCCAACAGTCCGACATAAGCATATAGTCCGGCTGTCCGAGTACCCCTTAATCCAGGACTCCCTCAAACGTCCCGTTAAGGATTTTACACCATTACAGCCCATCGTCAGTTTGAGCCCATTAACAGTCCGCTATATATTTGGGCTCAATATCGGCTCGATTTGATTTCGGCCTGTTAACGGCCCATTCAATGGATGGGCCAATTTTTAGGATGTACATATTTCGGCCTTTTAGCGACCCATTTAAATGTTGGGCCAATTTTCGGCCATGTGTGTCTTTCAGCCTGTTGACAGCCCATAAATCAGATGGGCCATTTGTAGTTGGACCTGAGTTTCGGCCTTTTAGCGACCCATTTAATTGTTGCGCCAATTTCCGACCCGGTGTCTCTTTCAGCCTATTGACGGCCCATAAATCAGTTGGGCCATCGTAGTCGGACCTGAGTTTTGGCCTTTTAGTGACCCATTTAAGTGTTGGACCAATTCCCGGCCCTTTGTGCCTTTCGGCCTGTTAACGAACCATAAATGAGTTGGGCCATTTGTAGTCGGACATGAGTTTTGGCCTTTTAACAGCCCATGCCCTTCATGGTCCAATACCACCCGGTTTCTCTTTCGGCCTGCTAAAGGCCCACAACACAGTTGGTCCATTTACAATACGACCTGACTTTCGGCCTCTTAGCGGCCCGTGCTCTTCATGGTCCAGTACAAGCCTGCTGTCTCTTTCGGCCTGCTAAAGGCCTATAGTATAGTTGGGCCATATGTAGCCCGAACTTAGTAACGACCTGTTAACGGCCCGTGAAATCAATTGGGCCCACCTGTTGCCCGCTTCGATGTCGGCCTGTTAACGACACGGGAGGTAAGAAGGCCGACCATTAACTTTCGGCCTAGTAACGGCCCATTAACTTAATGGGCCCACTAAAGTTCGTACATGTCTTTAGGCCAAATTAGATAATTTGAGCCCACTACGATGAGAAATTATGCACAGGACCAAAACCAATCAAGCAAAGGTACGACATACAGGGAAAAACATTGCACATCCAACATATATTACAGGAAATTACATCCACTGGGCAATCAAAGATTGATGCCTGTGCAAATAAATGAACAGAACCTAACGATCTACAACGTCACAATCTGCAACCTCAGCACAGATGACGCCCATAAGCATGTGGGCAAGTTCTTGCTGCTTTGCTACACTGTCTCTGAAAACATTGATCAGTTGTTGTGTCACACGACTCTGCACCTCTGATTCCTCCACCATTTCCATCATTGCTTCAGCCATTAATTGGTTCACAAACATACATTTTTTCCGTTGCATTCGAGACAGAGGATACTGAACAGATTCAGATGGCGATTTTGGCAGGCTTGTATTATTGATAGTGGAGAGTGTCTCGACCACTGCATCATAACATAAATTAGGAGGGGAACCAAACAGATTAATCATGAGTTATTGCCATATTACCTGGCCTAGATTTATTGGAAAGAAACAATGGGGTTGCCTTGCTGTTTTCAGAGTTTGTCTTCTTATCTTCAGCAGCCTGCACCAAATTAACACACTAGCATTGCTATCATTGGCCAAGTCAGATAATAGGAAAGCAACATTGACACAACGAACGTTTGGGCAACTAGCCTACACCAAATTAACACAATATGGCACAACTATCATCAGCCAGGTAAGGTAATACGAAAGCAACATTGACACAATGAATGAATGGGCAACCAGAGCAGCACTACAATTCAGTAATGTGCATGATATGAGATAGTACACTCATGCAGCTCAGTATGCAAAACTACCAGGCAGTTTTCCTTACAAAAATCAACATTGGCGCCTTTAACATTTTGCTACAACTAATTTTAGATCAGATAAAGGTTAGATTCACGCCGATTAACAAAATACATGCTGATGTAAAAATATAGTGATATACAACAGGTACTTACATCAGCATTGGAGCACAGAGAATTCCCGCAAGATATTTTCCTCGAATACGATCCCAATGGAGGAAGTCTTCTATCGTTTAACCTTATTTTCTAAAAGAGAGATGGGTAAGAAACATGTAGAAAATATGATCAGAATGCTATAAAATTTCATGATGCGAGGATACGCACACGCTTCTTAGAATGGAGTTGACATTCTTTTGCTGGACTGGAGCGGACTAGTTCTTTGGCCACTGGAATCTGCTTATTATCAGTGGGAGTTGGGTTTCTCTGTGCTGGAGCAGTATCTATGAAAAATGGAGTTGGTTTATTATCTCCTGGCGTTTGGATCTTTTGCAAAGACCTGGTTTGTAACCCTTCAGATTCTAACATAGCCGTCTTCCCCTTGCATGCCTTATATAGAAGAATGGTGCTTCAATTATAAAACATGCTACAACAGAGATGGAATAGGTACTGAAGAATAGAAAGGCATGACATATTGACATGTATTCCCTCCATCCGGAAATAAATGGATGGGTCTAGGCGTATTTCAGTTCTAGATACATCCAGTTTTATCCATTTCTGCGACATGTAATCCGGACGGAGGGAGTATGATGTAAGAGCTAGGGATACGGTAGGACAACACAGTAAAAAAACACTGAAAACCCACTGCAGAACCAAAGTATTCAAACCCACTGATATGAGATAGTACACTCATGCAGCTCAGGATGCAAAACTACCAGGCAGTTTTCCTTACAAAAATCAACATTGTGGCCTTTAATCATACATTTTGCTACAACTAAATTTAGATCAGATAAAGGTTGGATTCACGCCGATTAACAAAATACATGCTGATGTAAAAATATAGTGATATACAACAGGTACTTACATCTGCATTGGAGCACAGAGAATTCCTGCAAGAATCTTTCCTCACAGACGATACCAGTGCAGAAATTCTTCTATCTGTTAAGCTTATTTTCTAAAAGAGAGATGGGTAAGAAACATGTAGAAAATATGATCAGCATGCTATAAAATTTCATGATGCAAGGATACACACACGCTTCTTAGAATGGAGTTGACATATTTTTGCTGGACTGGAGCGGACTAGTTCTTTGGCCACTGGAATCTGCTTATTATCAGTAGGAGTTGGGTTTCTCTGTGCTGGAGCAGTATCTATAAAAACTGGAGTTGGTTTATTATCTCCTGGCGTTTGGATCTTTTGCAAAGGCCTTGTTTGTAACCCTTCAGATTCTAACATAGTCGTCTTCCCCTTGCATGCCTTGTATAGAAGAATGGTGCTTTAATTATAAAACATGCTACAGCAGAGAGATGGAATAGGTACTGAAGAATAGAAAGGCATGACATATTGACATGTATTCCCTCCATCCGGAAAAAATGGATGGGTCTAGGCGTATTTCAGTTCTAGATACATCCTTTTTTATCCATTTCGGCAACATGTAATCCGAATGGAGGGAGTATGGTGTAAGAGCTAGGGATACGACAGGACAACACAGCAAAAAAACACTAGTTGAATGTAAAATTGTATGCTAGCGGAATACGTACAGAAATAACTAAGGCAACATACACGTGTATGATTGGGAAACTAAGATGGCATTGCAACAGAGCACTAGAACAACACTTCAATGTAAAAAAACATGGTATGGTAGACAGATGAAGTACATACTGATGAATAACAATGCATAAGATATTCAGAAGCATGATGTCCAAATTAAGCAGAT
The DNA here is from genome assembly GCF_018294505.1 of Triticum aestivum. Lineage (NCBI taxonomy): Eukaryota > Viridiplantae > Streptophyta > Magnoliopsida > Poales > Poaceae > Triticum > Triticum aestivum. The sequence continues at coordinate 502,014,544 of NC_057795.1, read as the reverse complement.
GGCATTGCGATAGAGTAGAATGACAGTACTTGAATTTGAAAACATGTTATCATGAATGGAATAGGTACTGAAAAACAGGAAGGCATGACATATTTACATGCATGATCAGCATGCTAAGCACATGGCATTGCAACAGAGTAGATACACTCCAGGACATTATATGCATGTTGTACCCATATCACAGGCCAAGTTAGAGCAAGGACCTTGTGGGGTGAAGAGGATTCATCATCTTTCTGCAAGTCTTCTGAAGAACTGCCTTTACATGTTCCATCATATTGGGTATCATTGACATCAAGTTTATTGGCCTTTACATTGCTCCGTGAGGTTCTTGTGGATATATCAGTGTGTGCAATTATATCTGACATGCATGGAAGACAACTAGTAGTTAGATTTATGTAATGAGTGCCTGTAGGAGACGACATAAATAGTAGGACTGGGGTTAACTAGCAGCAACAGGTCTCATAAACTAAAGGGAGAACACAGATGAAAGCTACAGAATATGTATCGTTTGTACTCGAGATTAACTAGATGGCACACAAAAGTATTAAAGAACAACATAGGTAATACTAGAAGTGGTATAATACTATAATCACCAGCCTGTGGGATAGCATTGGCTGATGGATGATAACTATGGAACAACGTTACCTAAAGAACAAGTATCTTAGCTGAACTATGGAACATCGTTAACTCCTGAACAAGACCCGTAAGAGATCAGCATGAATATACAGTGAAATGTGATAATCTATTTTCCATGCTTAGATGAATAACAAAGCCATAAATGTTGCACACAAGTAAGATGAGAATACAACCTATATGGCTACCATCCATAGGAGTGAGCATCATGTGCTGACTTGTCGATGGCCCTGCAGTTGTTGTGGCTTTCCATGTTGGGCACGCGCATCCGATGCAGGGAACTGTTGAGTGGGGACTATAGCTCCCTTCTGGTGTATGCTTCCCTTGTTGGAGCAGCTGCGGTGAGTCGGAAGACGGTGTGGCTGAAGATGCAGATAGCACAAAATGTTAAGAATGACATATCTCTTTGATCTGAAGAAATACACTAAGAGATCAACAACAAGGTATGAGAGTGGTCACACGTCTGTTGACTAAAGACTAAATTGGGGTCACACAATTTTATTTTATTTTGGTACTGTCCGATCTACGCCGGATGGCTTGATGGCCGTCTTGTGCCTCCCATCTAACACTGTTCGGAATCTTCCCCGAAGAGCCAGCGAGCAACGGCAGAGCAGCCTACCTCCATCGTCCGTGGCCCCGGCCAAAACCCCACTCCCCGCCCCACCGCACTGTCGTGCTTGCGCCACCCCTGGGCCAATCCACAAAGACTCCCCGTGATCTAGATCTGGCGGTGACAATACCTTCAACCCATGCAACTCTAAGATAGCCATCTAAGCGCGGCTTCCGCGGTGAACTTGCGGCCCCGCACCATTACGTTAGACACCAGCCAACCGGCAGCCTAGCAGCTCTGCTGCCTCGAGGGATGCTGCTTCCCATTGGGAATCGATTGGCCCAGAATAAAAATTTAGACAACTGACGCCTAAATAAAGTGATTTGAGATGAGGGTGCGACCTATCTGGCGGCATGGTGAAGTAGGCAGGTCCAGCTGCCGAGTCGGTGAGGGCGGCGTGGTTGCAGTGGCGACCGGCGGTAGGTAAACAACGATGCCGTGACAGTCGACGGCTATGGGGAAGCAGCGCGGGAACTCTGGACGGATCTGAAGTTGGAGCCGCTTCGGCGCCGTGAACAACGGTGGGGGTGAATTGGCTCCGGTACGGTTCACGCGACCATCGTCGAGGTAGCTCCAGCAGCACGGATTAAGAGGCACACGGCCCAGTGCACGACGGCAAATGGACAACGTCTCTGGCATTAGGGAGGAGGGCGGCTATGAAATTGGTGCGGTGGGGGGTGCCATGGAGGAGGGGCCGAGGTTTCGCAGCTCGGGAGAAGGGAGCTTTCGGGGAGAAGGTGATTTGGCACCCATGAGGTATGAATGTGGGGGGCGGGGTGAATTGGGAGGGGAGTGGAACCGTGTCTTACGGACGCATTTGTTTGAAAGGTGAGGGGGAGTTATAGTTCTACCCCTGCCTTTAGGCTTCTCGGCTTGGGTCTGTGTACTGAGGGTCAGGGATAGTAGAGTAACTTTGCTTCTCCCCAAATAGTGGGCGGGAGCGATTTCGGGCGAGGAGGGTGTATTTTGAAATATAGTGGGGCGCGAGCGATTTTGGGCGAGGAGAGCGTGTTTTGAAGTAGTGGGCGCGAGCTATTTCGGGCGAGGAGAGGGTGTTTTGCCGACCATGGTTTATGAATTATTCGGTACATGTCATTTCGGCCAAGGAGAAGGCGCGATTGGATGAAGTTACAAACCTACCCTCCATGTACAACGGGCTAATTGATGCGTGTCCCACATAGAACGGTAATTTCGCGTCTCCCATTTATTTGCTCGGGTGAATTCCACCGAGCAGAGGATGTTTAACGGTTCGTTGAAATTTTGGGAGAACGAGCATCCACGTCTACCTTACCAAGTCGATTCGAATGAAATTTTGAAATATTAGCTTGCCACTTCTTTTTTAGATGGAGAGATGGTGCTCAGGAGTAATTTGTTTTTACATGCTCATTGCTAGCGATTTACTATATGACAAATAGTTGACCCACTCAAAAACGCGAATCAAACCCAAAATGAAATATCTTGATTCAATGAAATAGCTCGTTCACTAGGTCAAAATAGTGAACTAAATCCAAAATGGAGCACCTCAATCGAGTAGCGTGTTGTATAGTATTATAGTACTCCATGAACATGTTGAAAGTCAAATTAATGAACTTTTGATAGACGCATATATCCGTTCATGTGTGGATTGTAGACAACATGTTCTCCAATTTAAATATTTGAATGCAAGTTTATATTGAGACATGGTTTATATCAGTCTTTGATGCATAAAACGCGACCTCCGCCTCTCCCGGACTCCTGCTCTCTCTCTCTCTCTCTCTCTCTCTCTCGCTCTCGCCGACTATCTTCAATTTTCTCGCACGCATCCGACACACAGACCTTGTTGGTCCCTCTCCCTTTCTCTCCATCTCTCTCCCTCTTTGTGTGTGTGGGGGGGAGGGGTCTTTCTAGTTTGCATGCATATATACTCCATCTATAGGTCTCTCCCGCACACTATGTATGATACTCTAGTCCAAGGTAGATATCTTGGATGCGCTCATCAAACGCACACAAATTCCTTGGATCGTTTCCCGTAACTCTCTCACGCACCACTCTGTTGTCTCAGAGCTCCTCCCCCTCTCTCTCAAACTCCCCATCTACCTGGGTCACACATACACACGCATATCTCACTCGCACTTGATAGGCCCATCTAAAACTCTATCTCTCTCCCTCGTTCTCTCTCCATCTCACATGCACACACACACAATCTCATGCCTAGCTAGCCAAGTATGATGGTCTCTCACTCAATTGTAGGCACACACAGTCCCCCCTATATGTATATGACTAGCTAATCTTAGTCTCCATCACAAACATGTGCATGGTCTATCTCGATTTCTCTCGGGGCATCTTTCTATCGCGCACGCACCTCCCTCGATATCCCACCCATATAGTCCCCTCACGATCTCGAGGGGATCTCTCTATCACAAACACACCCTCTCTCCCTCCCCATGCGTCCATGTTCTCCATGTGTCCCTCACGACCTTTGTTCCTTGTTGTCTAGACCTCTATTTGACATGTGCTACAAGGGTGTCTCTCTCCATTGCAAACAATCACACACTAGCTATCTTTGTGTATCTCCTCGCCTCGCCTTTCTATCTCGGAGATGCATGTGTGATATGTTCGCATAAGAAACGAAAAAACACACACTCTCTCTTATTTATCATTTGTTGTCACTTTGTCTTTCACACACATACTCTTTTTGCACACTAACTCATTCTCTTTCACACGCACTTGATCTGTCTCGACTTAGGCACTCTCCTTGGTCCATAGCATATAGATTTATTGAAAAGTTAAACAACATCACAAAGTTTGACCATGTACATGGAGAAAAACAATTACATCTAGAACGGCAAACATATACCATTAGATTCACCATGAGATGTAGTTTTGTATGATGTATCTTTGGTATTGTAGATATAAATAACATTTGCGTAAACCTGATCAAAGTTTCCAAAGTTTGACTTCTAAAATATTTACATGCACTGCATTATCGAGCGGATGGAATATCTCCTTCCCCCTCTTAGCTATCTAACGCACCACTCAGCCTTATCGGGGCTCCTCAATCTCTCTCAACCTTTATTGGTCAGTTTGGTTCATGACCTAACCCTCATGCCTTGATGGCCAGTAGTGCCTGTTGTGTACGTGAGATGTAAAATATTTCTGCCTGGCCAGGTTTGTGTGGTGCTGAAGCATTTGGGTCATGCCTGGGCCAGGCAAAGCATCAACGTCCCATCAATCAGTCCATGCAACAATTATTTAATGCAAATATCCATGCAGGTTGCTGTTAGCCTTGTGACCGCACGGCCAGGCATGGCCAGGCGTTCAAAATCGGTCGCCTGAGCCAGGCTACTTGTAGTGTCTGGAGTCCAGCCAGGATAATTAAAGTGCAAGGGAATCTAGGCCAGGCGGGCTTTCTTTTTCACATGGTAGCAACCAAACAAGCATGCATGAAATCCAAGCACAACCCCAGGCCAGGAAAAAGATGCTCAGGACGCAAACTAAACTGACCTTATATCTCCCTGGTTCACACATACACATGTCTTGCTCGCGCTATACATATAGACCCATACAACACTCTCCGCCCTTGTTCTCTCTCCATGTGACACACGCACCCCCCTAAGTACCATAATCCCTCACTCCATCATAGGCGCAAGCACTCCCCCCCTAAGTATGATTATCTCTCACTAGCCATCAAGAACACACCTATTGTCTCCTTCCATCCATACGTCTACCTCGATATCTCCGGGGCATCTTCTATCGCGCACACACCTTGTCACTCAATCTCCCACCCATGTAGTCCCGGGGATCTCTCTATGACAAACATACACTCTCTCCTCCCCATGTCTGCATTTTCTCCGTACATCTCTCTTGACCTCTCTTCCTTGTTTGTGAGACCCCTCTTGGCCACGTGCTAGGGGTCTTGCTCTCTCGATTCCAAACAACCACACACTATCTCCTCACCTTGCCTCCGTTGTCAAAGAAGCATGTGTGATATGTTTGCATAAGACACACACGCTTTTTCTCTACTTTTATCGTGTGTTGTCCATGTCTCTTTCACACACGCACACACACTTTTTTCACTCACTCTTTCTCTCTCTCTCTCTCTCTCTCTCTCTCTCTCTCCCTCTCTCTCTATCTCTCTATTTAGGGACTCTGTCATGTCCATACGCATATGGAGGTTTTGAAAGTCAAACCTCAGAAAAGTTTGACCATGCATATGTGGAGAAAAACATTTACATCTGGAATGATCATTAGATTCATCACAACATGTACTTACTGCGTACTACCATTTATCTTTGGTATTGTAGATATAAGTAACTTCTTTATAAACTTGGTCAAAGTTTCAAAAGTTTAAATTTAAAAAAAATGTTGGAACTACATTATTGAACGGAGGGAGTAGCTCTTTCTCTCTCTGCTATCTCTCACGGGCCTCCCCTCCCACTCAAACTCTCTATACCGACGGATTATACGCTCACTGTATCAGCATATAGCTCCGTATATTGTTTAGTTGACCGGTCAACCAGTCTAAATGCTGTCTTGTCAACTCGTGTTCTGTATCTTCGTGTGCTGGCCCATGTGGTAGTGGGTGAAAATAAGTAAACTAGAGGCCCATTTGACACGCGGTGAAGTAAACAAAGTTGAAACCACTCGGGGTAGCACCCCGCATGCTAGTAAATTAAGGGTGCATTAAGGACACACTTCTTGCGCGTGAAGGACGCACTCGTGCAAAATTCACCACTACGCGGCGGCATGCACCGAAGGACGCACTCGCACACACCCAGCACACAACACACACCAGCACACGTGTACACCTGCGTCGCCGCCGGTTGAGATGAGCAGAGAGGCAGCCAACAAGCGGAGGCAGCTCGAGCCAAAACCGCATCCGATGAGCCTGGACTTCATCAGCAGCCTCCCCGATGACATACTGCTCGTCATCATCGCCCCCCCCCCCCCAAATCTGCCATGCGGACCGCCCTGCTCTCCCGATGGTGGCTCCCCCTCTAGCGCCGCGTCCCCTTGAACCTCACCATCGATAGCTGCCTCTGCGATGAGGATTGCAAACGCATGGCCGCAGTCTCCAAGATCCTATCATCACAACCTGGGCCAGCCAGACGCCTTGACATCCGCATGTTTAGTACAAACTGCAAGGTCCAACCCAAGTTCGACGAGTGGTTCTTATCCCCCACCCTAGATCAGCTCGAGGAGCTCGGCTTTGAAGCTGGACGATGTCGCTCTTTGCCGCCGTCCGCGCTGCGCCTCACGCCAACGCTGCGCCACGCCAGCTTCAGCTCCTGCTATCTTCCCCAGATTAATGTTGCACCCGCCCTTCTTCTCCCTCAACTCAAGCAGCTCGACCTCTTCCACGTTGTCATCTCGAAGAAGTCTATGGAGCAACTGCTCCGTAGTTGTACTGCGCTCGAGTACCTTCATCTTGAGCAGATCCACGGGTTCATTAGCCTCCACATCGCCTCGACGAATCTCCGATGGATTTATGTGTCTTGCTGGCTCCGCAACAACACATCAATTGGGAAGAGATCACTCCAGTTGTTCCACGTTATGGTCACTGAGAATGCACCTTTCCTTGAGAGATTGCTTGTATCGGATCTAGAACGTACAACAAAAATCAGGGTCATTGACGCGCCGAAATTGACAATGTTGGTGTACTCGTCTGCGAAATTCTCCGAACTCTTTATTGGATCCATAATCGTTCAGGCACAACACTCATCTTATTCTTTGTCTTCTTGAAATTCACATTTTTAAATTTCTTCTTGATGTATTTACGACCGTCTTCCAGAAAATGATTCCCACAAGCTTGACCCAGTCTATGCGCACAGTGAAGATCTTGGCAATAAAATCTATCGGCCCCAATCTGGATCAAGTTGTTTGATTCCTTACATGCTTTCCGTGCACGGAGAAGCTACTCATCAAGGTGAAACTTCTTTCCTATTAGTAAACGGTAATCACAACGTAGCTCAATTTTTTCGTAATTTTCCCAAATTACGATGACAAGTGTAGTGTTCAAAACTGCATCTACACACTGCATGGAAAGAAATGTTTTTAGTATTTTTTCTCACGTGATCACCTGCATCATTTTTATGCTGTACTACTATAGAAGCCTAGGCTAGTCATAGTGGAAAGTAACTTAGACTAATCCAGTAACTGTATGGTTACCCTAAGAGCAAGTACGACCTCCGTCCTGGTTTACTCTTCCTATTTTGTAGTATCAAAATTTGACCATAGATTTGACTGACAAAATGTTAATGCATGTCACTAAGAACTATATCGTTGGATTCGTATTTGAACATAATTTCAAATGGTGTAATTTTTAGTGACATGCATTGGCATTTTCTTAGGTAAATCTATGGTCAAAATTTTATACTAAATATGAGGTAGTACTCCCTCCGACCCAAAATTCTTGTCTTACATTTGTTTAGATACAGATGTATCTAACACTAAAATGTAACTAGGTACATCCGTATTTAGACAAATTTAAGACAAGAATTTTGTGACGGAGGGAGTACAAAAGTGGGCTATGTAGGCCAAAACACGTGCCAAATTCACTTGTGATGCATTTGGCATCGATGCCCCTCCATTGCTCACCTGGTGCCCCAATCTGGATCACCTACTTTGCTCCGGTACCAAATTAACCCACGCAAAGAAAAAACACTTGCGTGGGAGAGAGAGAGGACTGAGGCTGGTGTAGTTGGTTTGATTGATTTGTTTATACATGTGGGTTTGTGTGCACAGCGGTGCCAACTCTCTCACATCGCGAGAGCGGTGCCAAAATCTTTTGATTTGACATCAATGCGTATTATGTGGCATACTTTTATGAAATATGGCATCGGCCACATAGTGGAAGGCAACAAATGCCCAAGCTCTTCACGTGCTCCGAGGTAAATGAGAGGAAACAGAAAGAGAGAGAGAGAGCGAGAGAGTGTGTGTGAAAACAATATCACTAGCCAGCCAACCCTATCATATGAGCGAATGATATTGGTACCTCTTGATGACATGGCAATCTTATACAGCCAGCTGCTCTAATATGTTCTCTTCTTTTGCAGATAAAAAAAGGCCAAAATGTGCTGCACTATAACAATCTCATCGAATGCCTTGATCTCCATCTTACAGAAATTGATTTGACCGACTACCGAGGCAGCACATCTGAGATTAAATTGGCCAGGTTCTTTGTTCTGGAGGCAAGTGTGCTCAAGGTAATGAGGTTTGGCGTTCTCTGGCGCAACAATGAATGGCTTGCTGATCACCGCAAGCGTCTAAGCCTAAGTGACAGAGTCTCCGCAGAAGCTGTATTTGTTATTGAAACATCAAGTGGCCAGAGACTCGAAAACTTATTTGCCCATTAGTGACTTTTCAGGGTGGTGGATTTTAGTTAGTACAATAATTCTGCATCCACCTAAAGTAACGAAAGTTCTGACGTAAACTTCCTAGTAATTCCCTCTTCGTAGGTGCAACATTACTCCTAGCATTTGTAATATCAGTTTGAAACTTGTAATATTGCCGTGTTCTATTCCTACATTTTCAAAATCCTGTGAATCAAACAGGTCCTGAGTTGGTGATGATGTTGTGCATCCCACCTTTCATCAATAGCCGTCGGATCTAGATCTGGCGCATAGAAACCAAACTTCTACATTTTTGCAAAAAGATGCCCACACTTGTTCCCTATTTACAAACAACTCCTTGTCTCTCACAATCAGCCTTATCTCCGCCCCACCACATCTAGAAGGCCATGGAAAAATCTGGCGCGATGGCCGCTGCCGGTGCCGTCCACCCCCAATCTTGGTGTTCCGTGCAATGCACGGGCATCTACGCATGGGAAATTATGTCGAACAAGGCTAGTAGTAAGCAGGCTAGCTCTACAGCCATGATGATAGTGACTGCAAGGCTCACTATGGTATGCCGAACATGGTGCCTATACTCAGGTGTCATCTCCGGCGCAGGGTCTTGTCACTTCACTGTGAGGAGCAACACATAATAATTTGACCAACGGGTAGTACAGTGCTAGTACTCCTACTACATTGGTAGTACTACTACTAGTACTAGTAGCACCACCGTCTGGATTTAGGAGTACTACCATGTCCATCTGGATTTTAGTATTTGACTAGCAATATCTAGTAATGCATGTCACAAAAAATGTACTACTCCCTCTGTAAATAAATACATGGTGTATCGTTTTATTCCTATCGGCGAGAGAACTTAATGTCCTTTTTCTAATTAATAGGATTACATGCATGTCATGTTTGGTAGTCTCAAGTCATTGAAAGCATGCACGGCCCACATCTCTCATTGGTTGATATATCACGAAATAAGAAACGAGGAGGGAGTTAATGTACCGTGCCTAAGTTTTTTGGGATTGTTTGGTTTTCGTAAGGTGACTTACACAACATTTTTGTTTACATGCATTAACATTTTATTAGTTAAATCAAATGTCAAAACTTGGCGAAAAATGCAAACGGGACCAATAAACCAGTAAACATCAAACTTCTCTCGTTTGGCCCCAACAAGAGGTCCGGTGAGATGACTATACTACACCGACACGGAGGGGGACGCAGGTTTATTGACTTACTGCAACTGCCTTTGGGCGAATGACACGTGGGCCCAACGGGTGGCTGGCCCACCTATCATACAGCCAAAGGCATGTGGAGTAGAGGGCCAAGGAGTAGATGGCCAACACGCACGTGAATTCAACGCAGTCCGCGCTTCTCATATAAAGGCTCCCCACTAGTCCAATCTACTACTATGAAATCCTATGCACCTACGCACGCTAACCAAGGGCAAGAGTGATCACTCGAATTGCAAGATCAGTTGACTAGAAGCTAAGCTAGACCCTTGGAGGCGATGAGCACGAGCATCAGCTGGCTGTGCCAGATGGTCCATGACGCCAGCTGCGGCCCGGCACCGAGGAACGTCTCCAGGTATTGCTTGAGGCCGCCAGGGTGAGCGGCCGCTTGGACGACAGCTTCGTCTCCTTGTTCAACGAGGTCCTCCTCGGTTTCCTCGACAAGTTCACCGTCATCAAGAAGCTCGCAGACGACTTTGACATGCGCCTCCAGCCGACGCGCCCAGGCTCTGCGATGCCCGCCACCCTCAATGGACACTATGGTGACAACCTCTTCGATGCACTGGTGGCCCTGCGACTGCCCGCCGTCGCGCCGGAGAATGTCCACCTCGAGATCGCGCAAGCCGCGCAGTGCCTAGCGCAGCAAGACACCATCGACATAATCTTCGACGTCTATGCGCAAATCGTCCACAAGGACTACTACATGCAAGAGGAGGACGATAGGACGTTGGCCTTCTTGGACCGCAGGGAAACCTTGGACGACATTGTTCAGAAGGACGTTGAGCTCGACGCCAATGCCGCTGCTCCTCACACATCGGTTGGTGACCCGACGCACTAGGGCGTGAGGATGTCATTGATGGATCCGTATGTATTTTTATCTTTCCGTCAAATCCATGTAGTAGTATATGGTACTACTAGTAATTATCTTACTTTTCGCATCAACTTCATAATTCTCGTACGTACTCCGTGCATGAACGGCGCCAGAACTAAACTTCTCATTACCCTAGGGAAATCGTTATTTCTATCTATGGGACGCGCCATGGAGCAGAACCAAAATTTACAAGTTACAAGTTCAAAAGGAAAAGCCTGCTGTGTTCGTGTCGCACCCCCACACGGCTGGTCCGGCACGCCGCTCAAGGGCGAATGTGTGCGGTGTTGTATTTTCAATTACAAGTGGGACCGCCATTGAGCAAACTGACTATCGGCAAACCCCTACCCCACCCACCGCATGTTTGCTGAGAAAACAGGAGGGAGAGGAGATGAATGTAGCACAGACTCCAAGAAAATTGGTTTCGGATGGGACTCGTGTGGGTGTCTTGTGCCGTACTGCTAGACGTGAATGCTAGTTATGGCCCATGCCATCCCACTATATCGAGCCTATATCGAGGTGCTGGTTACATAGAACAAATTTCCTGGAGTCCGTGCTCAGCCCTCCTCTATCTCTCTTCTCAGCCAGCCAGCGGACGCGCGGAGCCCATCATCTGTTTGCTCATATGCGGTCCCACATGTCAGTGAAAACACAAGAGGACCCACTGAACCTGCACATCTTTCACCTCGACGTGCTTCTGGTGAAAAACAAATCCAATAAAGATCTTCGGTGGCTGCTTTTGGAGTTACTCAAGACTAGTAAGATTCTATTCACAGTTTAACACAAGATGCACATCACTGGCTTCAACTACCACTCTATTTTCTTGCATGACACGACCTGGATGCTGGATGTCCCACGTGTCGGCAAAAGGAGGAAGAACCCGACCAAATCTTCGGTTGTGCTCTCGGATTAGACTAGTTGTGCTAACTTAAAATTTTATTGTGTAGAATGGATGCAAGTTTTGGTATTGGGAAGAAGAGTACATCGATATATTGATAGAGCGTAGATGGTCTAGCACTTTTAGCAAGCATAGAGGCTAGAGATGATACTAGTGCACTTGTTGATATAATAGAGGATAGACATGAGACTAGATGCGAGGAAGCAATGTCTACTTCTTTACACTCGGAGAAGAAAGAAGCACACTCGAAGAAAGATTATATCACAAAACAAATAACAAGCAATGAAATGAACGTCAACTCAACCAGTCCTCGGCGTTGGAAACGCTTGCTTTGAACCACAAGTGATTCTCTGGGAATGGCCATCCATTGTCGATCTCGAGACCAATGCAGGACTGATCATCTAGGCTGAAGCGGCCTACTATATTAGTACTAGGGTAGGGAACCACCGAAATGTCCGAGGTATAGGTACAGTTGCTTCTCATAAATGGTAGTAACGTTGTGTCAACAGCAGTTGGATCGCCTTTCACCATCATTGGATAGTTTTATTCCAAGGAAGAGCGAATTTTCTCCAAGATTATCAATTCTGTACCAGGGAGAAGCTATTGGCGCTAGCACACTAGTATCCATCCTGAATACCATGCAACGGGTGTTGGAATAGGTCGGGAGAGTGCGTCCATGGGAGACAACACCTGCTTCCTTAGTAGTAACATCAACAGTGGGCTGTATATAGACAAGAAGGGGCGATCCATCGGAATTAGTTGCCAAATTTTCAAGTATAGGTGGTGGAATGTTCACAGTACCTTGGAAACACAAGAAGAAGGTTAATTAGTAAAGGGAAACTTGATAACCCACATGCATGTGGATGGAACAATTATAATTACGGTGGAAGACAAATGTACCGAAACTATGAGGATCCCATGCAAAAACAGTGCCATGAGTGGCGGAAGCAAACACAAGACCCTCGTATTGAATTGCATCACAGTACACATCCGTGTACAAAAACTGATTTTTGAGCAATATCCATCCAGTTGAACCATGAAGGACAGCAACAAGCTTGTCGAAGATAGCAACAACTACATAGTTCCTGTAATTCCAAGAGCGGTTGGGAACTCGACAAATTGCTATCTTCAATAGAAGACAGTCATCATGATCGTATTTGAACATGCGTAGAATACCGGTGTGCTCAACCTCTGGGCAGTCTGCTGAGATTTTTGGAAGTGGAACCCGGTGACGAGTGTACACATTCACAAGTTCCCACTCGCAGTTGTACCCAATATAAACAACCCAATCTCCATTTGCACCTGCCCAAGCCTTGCCCTCAAGCGATGGCATCTTAACATCATACATATCATTATCAAGCGGCATCAACTTGCACAAGGCGAGGCCTCCGTCGTCCCCGTGCCAGTCATCAGGGTCACAGCGAAGAAGATAGGGGAGATCAAACCGCTCCTTGACCCTTGGGTTCCTTGTAATGATGTTATTAGTTGAGTCGAGAATTGTCTTGAACGAACCTGCCATGCTAGCCGAGGTGATGACGTCGCACTGATCAATGAGTTCCTCCACCATGTAATCTTTCAAATCGCGGCAAGAATAACGGGGTCGTTTCTGGCCTCTTCCCTCCATGGAGAAGATGATTGAACCATGGCAGAAGGAAGGGTGAAGGCAAATGGAGGAGGGAGGAAGAGCGTGTGACAACAGTTCCAAATCAAGAGGGAAAGGCGAAGAGTCGATGGACAGTTACCAGTTTGCCATAGTACACAAAGAGGCGCCTTGGCCTACACGTCCGTTCGGAAATACTACTAGAAAAGGACTCGTCGTCGTCTCACTGATATGTTGGAATGGGACCACATGTCAATGAAACATGGTGTGTAATTTCTCGTGCAAAATGCGATCTGGCCGCGTTCGCCCGAGGTGCCGCATTAGTTATCGACCTTTATTTTTTTAATGGCATGCCGTTCAGTTTTGAAGCACGACTAACTGGTACTGTATGCAGAGAAAATATAAACTACTCTACCACTACTCCACCTCTAGTACTAGTAGTATAAAAAAGATATATAGGCTGGAGCTTCAGCGCTTTCTTGCTAAGGGGTGCCCACCTGCTTCTCACACTATCACCCTCTCTCCAGATCTAAAAAGACGGCCTCTCTCTCCCTCCTCACCGGTGGTCACAGATTTGCCGGGGAAGAAAAGGATGTGCAGCGCTGACGCACTCATCGTCGGCGAGCAAGGTCACGCACTGACGACAAGGCCGTCCTCTCAGACCTAGCGCCCATGTGGGATGGCATCCGTCCCCAAGCTCGCTGCCGTTGTGTGTGCGGAGGACAACGACCACGAGCAAAGCCACTTCCCGACAACCACGACCACGAGCACTATTAAAGGAAACCCTACTTCATGCAGACTAATCCATGTCTCGGTTGAATAAGGAAAGTAAGGGAGACTATACTGTCTAAGAGAGTAGGCATCGAACCCGCATCTAGGTTGAAAAGCGGAAAATCAGTAGATAAGGAACGGGTCTCGTGTCTCTTGGTTGAAGAATGGTAGAAAGGCATGACAACACAATAGAGAATGACCAGGTCAATCCTTTTATTGTCCTCATATAGGAAAAAGGTGGCTAAAGAGAACAAAAATGGGACGTAATCCACATATGCTGCCTGGATATTTGTTGCTCTGGGCAACCATACCTCCCTCACCACTCTGCGTCTGTGGAGGTACATCGTACTGGTGCGCCCATTGTCCGAATGGGCCTCCATGCTCTTATTGCCACTTTTTTGCTGTTAGTATAACACCAATAGTCAAGTCAAGCAATGCTACTGCTAAAGTGATGCCACATTTAACTAATGCCGCACTCAGTCTAATGCCACCGATAAATTTAAGCAATGACATTTAATGTCATTGGATTATTTCAGGGTTAGCTGTTGATTGTGGATGTATTAAAGATTTTTCAGCTAAGGCATTCTAATGCTGTTGCACAGCCAGTATACCAATGATCAAACTTGTTACTACCTTCAGATTTTTTGCACTGTTAATGCTTATAGATTACATATCTCACTTTCATGAGATAAGTTAATTTTGTTGTACCGTGTCACCAAAATGCCAAGGCATTGATGTCATTTTATTTTTCTTATACTACACAAAAAATCATGAAGACAAGAGGAAAGGTCAAGAGTGGGTACCTCCTCCTCCGGCTGTCCTCTTGATTTGTTCGATCAAGTTTTTATGTTTGATCGATTATCAAGATTTGGATAGCAATTTTTAAGGTGCCCCCGAATTTGAAATGATATTTACCTTGCAGGTACATGGTTTGCAATTTTTTTCTACTGTCATTAGTTAATAATGCTAGTTACCATTAGACTTTTGTATTTGGTTTAATGCTCATGCACAGCTAGTATACCAATGCTGAAACTTGTTACCTTTACATTTTGTATTGTTAATTATTATAGAAATCTTCGAGTGCTAGAGTTTATTGAAATCTGTTCAGTAAAACCATTGTACTATACCCTGTAATAAAATAACTACTCTATTGTTGCACTAGCCACTGGATTAGTGTATATTTGTAGTATTCGAATGGTGTTGCATTAGCGTATGGACATAAATAAAGTGTGGCAAGCTTTCCCAGATATGTGCTCAAGAAAACTACTACCTGTTTTCTAAATACTAGACATTTGGGTACTTTAAATTGAACCACGAAAACGTCTTATATTAAGGAACAAAGGATGTAGAGTTCACTCAAATTATCCCAGTAAAGCTAGTCACACCTTTGTTAAAATTAATGTTAATTATGTTATTGGAGGAGGTCTGTATGTTTGTCTCTAATGCCCGTCGACTACATACCTGACATCATGATGTAATGTTAAGTCATTTCCTTTTGTACAATGTCACTGAATTGTCAAGGAGGTGATGGCATTTTATTTTAGTTGAACTGCACAAAATATGCTTAAAAGAAGAGGAAAGGTCAGGAGTCGATCATTCTTTCAAAAAGAACTATATATGCCTTTCTGACATCAACCGTTGTTGCCTTATTTATTCCTTCAAACAGGTGGTTAGAAACAGTCTTGCTACCTTTTCCATTAAGAAATTGGAATGCTTATATTTGTGAGTCTATGCTTCAACTAGTGTCATTTTTACAGTAATCACACTTTCAATATCTATGCAAACAGGGATGCTCGATTTTAGTGGAACTACACAAAAAGTCCAACTGGTTCAACATTAGGAGCATGTTTTCTTCCCAACCTTTATATCCAATTGGTGGCACTATGAGCTATTCATTACGAAGGTACATGGTTTGCTACTATCTTGCTACTCTTTTTGTACTGTCATTAGATAGTAATACTAGTGGTTTGCATGTGAATTTATTGGCAGGGTGGACCTACATTGGAGGTGCATGACAAGATTCAATGATTGGCTGCTCAATTTCGGTTGTATCGATTTCACCTCTTCCATCATTGCGAACATCGATATCCTTGGTCTGATGAAGAATAGGTGCTATATTTCTGCTCTGAACCAGCAAATCAATTCAGTATGAAATTGTCCAGGGCAAAACATAACTGTATCAAATTGTCCAGTGCAGAACATGACAGATGCTAAGCAGAAGAGATATGTTTAAACCGAAAATACAAGGTGTGGTATATGTTTACTAGCTGCTTGATATGCGTGCAGATAGAGATGTCTGCCCGTTGCTATTTGGGAAACAAAGAAAGTGACCGCAATTTTGGTTGAACTGCACAAGAGAATAGTATAGTCATTGCATGCAGTGCCATTTGAAAATAGACACAGAAAGATTGGATAGTCACTTCATGGACTGCAGAAAATTAGTATTGTACTATTTATTGGCCAACACTAGGTGCTTCATTGCTTTGGTTTGATTATACAATGGGCATCATTTTGCCTAAGTTAAAGTTTGTATTCCGAAAATAGTCTCGCCATGTGATCGAGAGAAGACCAAATCATATTGCAGAGGATGTTCCTCCATCATGTGTGGTTCATTCTCATGGTTCCAGCTGTTGGTGAAACCACTTACGTTTGCAAGAGGAATTGTAGACTTCACAAACAAATTTGTCTTTCAGTATGTACTGTATGCTGGCCAAGAGAAGCATGCATGTTAGTAGGAAAAACAAATGTTTTTTCTAGATCTCTGCTTTTGGAGCTACATATTTGTATATGATCTGTGAGTCATTGAGATGTATTAACATGTTGATCTTATGTATGGGAATCGTACTAGTTGGTTTTAGTAGCGATGCAAGATCCGAAGTGGATGATCTTTGCTTGTGGAGCTACATATTTGTATATGATCTGTGAATCATTGAGATGCATTAACAGTTACTTATTTCTGTTCGCTTAGTGTTTACAAGTTACTAATCGATCACTAGCTAGCCTACTAATGCGCTCCTGGCAGTTTTATTTGTGACACAAGATCCGAAGTGGCAGTTTTTTGAATAAACATGCCTACCTCTGAAGAAACTGACAAGCTACACTATCCGACCTACTCGATCCTACATGAATAAATAGCGGATCATGCATGTACTAGTACCTCCTTTTCGGTTTGCAGGGATTAATTCAAACCTCTTACCAACCAAGGTACTCACTCCTCCGGGTTTATTAGTCCCGTGAGCAAAGCAGCAAGACCAAGGCATGGCAATATTTAACTGCATGCAGAAGTTTAAGCCTAATTAGTTCCAGCGATTTAAGTGGCTGCATGCGTGCCCTCGGCTGTGACTCGTTGCATCCTGCTCCGCGTACTAGCTGCGAGCGATTCTGAGTGCCTGCATGCAGCTGGCCATAATTAAGGCAGCCAACTGAAGTGAAAAAAGATGCGCTTTAATTGTTGCGGGCTTTTTAAATCCGTGGAATCATTGTTGACAAGGAGGTTGATGATTCGAGTGCACTCGTTTGACCATCATGCCGGCGTGCGACCCAGACGGGACATGATGGCACAGTCATAATTTAAGTTTGTCTAGTTTTCCACGGCAAGTTGGCGTGCTAAGCCATGCCTGCTTATGCATTGAGTTCCGATGACCGTCACACTACCTTCTGCCTATAAGTAGTGTTTCCCGGCCTTCTCTGGTGGCACCGTGACCAAACTCGCCATATCCTCATAAGCCCCCACCGGCCCGACGTCGCTCGCCACTTATCCTCTCCCTCATCATGTCCGCCATGCCCCCGCCTGTCCGCGGTAGGCGAGGCCGGAGGCGGTCACCGCCGGAACTAATGTTTGAATTTTCACTGGCAGGCCGACGGAGGGAGGAGGCATTCTATCTGTCTTTAGATGGCAATGAGGAGATCAAGTACTTGTTGGAGCGCGACCGCCTAGCGGAGGAGCAGGAGTTGTTGGAGTGCGACCGCCTGACGGAGGAGCAGCATATCGCTGATTTGCGCCGCCAGCAGGACATGGAGCAGCAGCGCACTGATGCTCTGAGTCGCGAGTAGAGCACCCGCAACTGGGCCGACTACATGGAGGCCGGCGCCCGGCAAATAGCCTTGGAGGCTGTCAGGCACGCACACGTTCATGACTCTGATTTTTACAACCAGCTCATCAAGTGGGTTTCCCGCTTAGAAGCCGAAACTTCGGTGGACCGCGCCGGCATGGAAAGGGGCAACGCATGCGAGCAACACGCCCTATCGCACCTCTGGCAAGTCCGAGGCGAGGCGGAGGACATCGGTGCCGGCGTTTAGCCTGCATTACAGATGGCGGCCGGCATCGTCTATTTAGCTAAGAGTAAGAGTACTTGTACGCTACTAGAGTATTAGTGGGAGTAGATAGTTAACTTGGCTATGATGGTTGTCAACGTGGAAGTTCAGTACTCGATATGTGGATCATACCTGTTACTTTTCTATGAATGTTGAACTTTCCGTCTGAACGTATGGAATGGGCTGTTATTTTTTTAAATGGTTTGTATTTGTCCTCCATGGGTTTAGAGGCTGACTTGTGGGCCTACCAAGTTGACGCGTACACAATCAGGAGATGATTGTATGTGTAGAGCATGACAGCAGGGACCGGCCAACGTCATGGCGCTCGGTAAGTGCCTCCTTATTTCAAGCCAATAAAAAATGGCTCATCCTAATGGATTTCTGATATCTGGGTCCCATGCCATTGTCAACATAGTCAATAAACGAGAGAATTACACAACGAGCGACTGACACCAGGGACCCAGCAACTCGCCCAGTTATTTTTGTTTTGGGTTAATTTGATAAATGCCACTCCAAATCTGGTGTTTCCGAGAAATGTCACTGCAATTTCAAAATTTTGAAAAATGCCATTTCATTCCATTTCCAGTGGCATTTTGCGAAATCTGGAGTGGCGTTTTTTCAAAGTTTGCAAATTACAGTGGCATTTTTCAAAGTTTGCAAAAATTGCAGTGACCTTTTTCAAAGTTTGGAAATTGCAGTGTCATTTTTATGAATCGCCATAATTGGAGTGGCATTTATCTAATTTGTTTTTGAGACGGAAGCAGGGTGTCAACTGGGCTGTGCGGGACACTCTGGCCTGTCTAGACAACCTTTTCTTTTATGTTTACCAGAGACCAGCCTAGTAGTTCTTTTTCTTTCTAAAAATGGCTAGCTTAGTTTTTTTGTGACTTGTCAAGTAAGTCGCTTTGTCAGGCCTGTTGGGCTGCAAATCTTTCAAGACGAGGAGAGCTTCATTCGGTTGGCCGAGAAAATGGCCTATCAGTAATGAGAAATGGGTTGTACATTTTTAAAACACATCAAACCGGCAATTAGTTTCAAATATCTTTTTTTCATTTCAAGATTTTAAATTGCATTGATTTTTATGCGTGGACAATTTATTGGATTTTATATTGATATACATTTATTTTTAAAATTAGTTTGAATGTGACTCAAAATTTTAGGATTAAAAACAGTTCAAACCGCAACAACATATGCAAAATTTTGTATAATTTTTTAACCGTGGCCAGAATATGGGCTGTAATGCTAACAAAAAGAATATGGGCTCCAAAAAACCTAAGAATTAGCAAATGGGCTGTAAATTATTCGAAATAATGGAAGAAAAAAAAGGTTGACGCACAAGCAGTGACTGTTGGATGTCCATCCAACGGCCATCGTGCTTCTTCAATCTGTGCTCTTCCTGCTCCAGCCGCTCAAACAAGCGTCGGCAGGACTGTCTGCTCGCTCCTCCCCGTGGCCGGTTGTGCTGCCGCGCAGGCCTCACTGCCCCCATCGCTGGCCTAGCCATCCCTCTACTCACCCACACCTGGTGTTATTCTCCGGTGACGGCAGACGAACTAGTAAACCCTCTTACAATTGTAATCCCCTTCACATGGGAAACAACTATCGAGTCTTCCGTGGCTCTGTGTCGTTCCCTTCCTACGCCTCACCATCGTCCACCGCCCTAGTGCTCTCGGCGTGGCGTGGTCAACATGGTCAACGACCGACATGCATCTGAACTGGACTGTATGTGGAGAGGCTGACAGCTGGGTCCACGGCCGCACGCAAGGAAATGCCTCCTTATTACGCGCAAAATAATGATTCCTCCAACTGACATCTGGGACCCAATGAAAGGGTCTCTGTATTTCGCAAAAAAAAACATTACCGCCGCTGACAGCTCGGACCCACCAGCTATATCTTCGCACGCAAGGAAGTGCCTCCTTATTACGCACAAAAAATGAATACTCCCCCTGCTAGCTGGGACCCAGTATAGTGGGCCTACTAAGTTGACGGGGATGGAGGGCTTTGTCAACTTAGTCAATATGCACGATTCTAACTCCAGTGACCGTACGATGTCCATCCAACGACCTTAGTGCTTCCTCAACCTCTAATCTTCTTGCTCCAGCCGCCCAAAGCAGCGTCGGTCGTGCCGCCTGCTCCTACCTCCTGTGGTGGGTTGTGCTGCTACGGAGGCCTCACCACCCCCATACTACTCCCACCGGTGGCCAGGCCATCCCTCCACTCCACTCACCCACACCCCATGTTATTCTGCGGCGATGGCAGAGCAGCCTTCTCTCCGCGTGGCATCCACTGTTGTGTCTTCCCCGGCTCCGCGTCGTCCCCTCCCTAGGCCTCGCCATCGTCCACCGTCGTGGTGCTCTTGGCGCGGCGTGGTCAATGTGGTCAATGACCGACTTCCATCGGAAGAGTATTGTATGTGGAGAGGCTGACAGCTGGGTCCACGGTAGCCGCAAGGAAGTGCCTCCTTATTACGCGGAAAATAATTATTCCTCCACCTGATAGCAGGGACCCATTGGACGGGCCACCAGTATTTCACGAAAAAACGTTTCCCCCTGACTGCTGGGACCCATCGGACGGGCCACCGTGTTTCGTGAAAAAAAAGTTCCCCCGCTGTTAGCTCGCACCCACCGGAAGTGCCTCCTTATTACACACAAAAAAATGAATACTCCCCCTACTAGCTGGGACCCACCTTGGTGGAAGGTTGACTTGTGGGCCTACTAAGTTGACTACGACGGAGGCCTTTGTCAACTTTAGTCAATATGAACGATTCTAGCTCCAGTGACCGTACGATGTCCATCCAACACCCGTAGTGCTTCTTCAACCTCTGGTCTTCTTGCTCCAGCCGCCCAAAGCAAAGCCGGTTGTGCCGCATGCTCCTGCCTCCCGTGGCCGACTGTGATGCCGTGGAGGCCTCACCGCCCCCTACTACTCGCACCGCTGTCTAGGCCATCCCTCTACTCACCCACACCCCCTGTTATTCTACGGCGACGACAGCCTCACACCGCAGCCGAACCAGTGAACCCTGATACTCCTCTACGCGTGGGCATCCACTGCCACGTCTTTCCCGGCTCTGCGTCGTCCCCTTCTTAGGCTTTGTCGTTGTCCACCGCCCAGGTGCTCTCAGCGCGGTGTGGCCAACATGGTCAATGAACGACTTCCATCGGACGTGGACTGTACATGGAGAGGCTGACAGCTGGGTCCACGGCCACAGCAAGGAAGTCCCTCCTTATTACGCGGAAAATAATGATTCCTCCACCTGATCGCAGGGACCCACAGGACCGGCCACCATATTTCACGAATAAAACATTTCCCCCTGACTGCTGGGAGGACCTCCTCCAGCCTCCACTTGCGACTATTCATCCACGGGCTCCTGTTCGTCCAGCCTCCATCACGCGCTACTCCACCAGCTACTGTTAAACCACCCCTCTCAACGGGCTCCTATTCAACCACCCCTCCATGGGCTACTGTTCATCCACCCCACCACCGTCTACTGTTCATCCAGCCCTCCACGGGGTCGTCCTGTTCATCCAGCGCTCCACGGGGTCCTATTCATCCGGCCCTAACCGACTCGATCGATCGGGGTCCTGTTCATCCACCCCCACTGGGAAATGTTCATCCAAACCCCCCTGCAACACTCACTGTTCATCCAAACCCCCCAGCAAACTCTTAATGTTCATCCACATGCAGCATCGATCGGCTTCAGTTAGCAGCCGTAGCGAAGGAATCGCTCGATCGCCCGGGTTCAGTAACACGTAGCCTGCAGTGCAATCACTCGAGTTCAGTTTGGCGGCGCCTCACTCGGGTTCAGTTAGAGCCCACGCCTCGCACCCACGCGTGTACGGTACGACAGAAACGCGCATAGCTCGGCCCCTAACCACCCACTATAACTGGGAACTCCCCGAAATTTTCCTCGCCCTCGCTTCTAGCACGGTTTTTTCCGTCGTGGATGGCCCAAAGAATGTCATGCAGCTGCGTCTCCGACCCGCCCAGGACGAAAAGCCCATTTTCTGCCATAATTTTTTGTCATAGAAGTAGGAGCCCACCACATCTATGTTGATACCGGGTTTTATCACAATTATCATCATAGAAGTGTCATAAGTATGACAGAAAAAAATTTCGTTCGGCCCAAAATGTCATAGATGAGTCTTTTTTTTGTAGTGCGTGTTGTGTTGCATTTTCACTTATAGTGGGACCACAGTTGAGCAAACATACTATCGGCAAACCCCCACCCCATCCACCGCGCGATGGCTAAGAAAACGGGTGGGAGAAGAGATGGATGTAGCATGGACTCCAAAAAAATTGGTGTCGGATGGGACTTGTGCGGATGGCGTGTGCCATACTGCTAGACGTGAATGCTAGTTATGGTCCATGCCACCCCACTATATCGAGCCTATATCGAGGTGCTGGTTACATAGAACAAATTTCCTGGAGTCCATGCTCAACCCTCCTCTATCTTTCTTCTCAGCTAGCCAGCAGACGCGCGGAGCCCATCGTCTGTTTGCTCATATGCGGTCCCACATGTGAGTGAAAAACGCAAGAGGACCCACTGAACCTGCACATCTTTCACCTCGATGTGCTGGTGATGAAAATAAAGATCTTCGGTGGCCACTTTTGGAGTTACTCAAGGGTAGCAAGATTCTATTTACAGTTTAACCCAAGATGCACATCACGTGGCTTCAACTACCACTCCATTTTCTTGCATGACACGACCTGGATGCTGGATGTCCCACGTGTCGGCAAAAGGAGGAAGAAATCGACCAAATCTTCGGTTGTGCTCTCGGATTAGACTAGTTGTGCTAACTTAAAATTTTATTGTGTAGAATGGATGCAAGTTTTGGTATTGGGAAGAAGAGTACATCGATATATTGGTAGAGCGCAATTTAGTAGATGTTCTAACACTTTTAGCTAGCATAGAGGCTAGAGATGGGACTAGTTCACTTGTTAATGGAATAGCGGCTAGACATGAGACCAGATGCGAGGAAGCAACGTCTACTTCTTTACACTCGAACAAGAAAGAAGCACGCAAGATCGAGCCTACGCAGATCAACAACGAATGCATCGAGAAGGCACTAATCCAACCTATAGGAGCAGTTATGGAAGTTGGATATCTTCTAAAATGTATTCTTATGGTTCTTGTTTTCTTTGGTCTTGCTTTTCTAGTCAAATTTTGGTGATGTATTTCCATGTACAAAAAATCAATGATGAAAAAAAGATATGTGTTTGCAAAGAAAAATGTACGCGGCCGGGATGCGTCCGCACGTTGGGCGCACGGCCACTGCTACCTCTTGAGCACTGCGTTGGTTTTCCCTTGAAGAGGAAAGGGTGATGCAGCAAAGTGGCCTAAGTATTTCCCTTAGTTTTTGAGAACCAAGATATCAATCTAGTAGGAGGCTACACGCAAGTCCATCGTACCTACACAAACAATGAAGAACCTTGCAACCAACGCAATAAAGGGGTTGTCAATCCCTTTCACGGCCACTTGCAAAAGTGAGATCTGATAGAGATAATAATAAGATAAATATTTTTGGTATTTTTATAATATAGATCGGAAAGTAAAGATTGCAAAATAAAGTAGATCGGAAACTTATATTATGGAAAATAGACCCGGGGGCCATAGGTTTCACTAGTGGCTTCTCTCAAGATAGCATAAGTATTATGGCAGTGAACAAATTACTGTCGAGCAATTGATAGAAAAGTGCAGAGTTATGAGAATATCTAGGCATGATCATGTATATAGGCATCACATCCGCGACAACTAGATCGAAGAGATTCTGCATCTACTACTATTACTCCACACATCGACCACTATTCAGCATGCATCTAGAGTATTAAGTTCATAAGAACATAGTAACACATTAGGCAAGATGACATGATGTAGAAGGATAAACTGAAGCAATATGATATAAACCCTAGCTTTTTATCCTCAATGGCAACAATACAATACGTGCCTTGCTCCCCCTGCTGTCACTGGGAAAGGACACCGCAAGATTGAACCCAAAGCTAAGAACTTCTCCCATTGCAAGAAAGATCTATCTAGTAGGCAAAACCAAACTGATAATTCCAAGAGACTTGCAAAGATAACCAATCATACATAAAAGAATTCAGAGGAGATTCAAATATTTCTCATAGATAAACTTGATCATCAACCCACAATTCATCGGATCTCGACAAACACACCGCAAAAAGAGTTACATCGAATAGATCTCTAAGAAGATCGAGGAGAACTTTGTATTGAGATTCAAACATAGAGAAGAAGCCATCTAGCTAATAACTATGGACCCGAAGGTCTATGGTACACTACTCACAACTCATCGAAGAGGCTTTGGCGTTGATGTAGAAGCCCTCCATGATTGATTCCCCCTACGACGGAGCGACGGAAAAAGCTCCAAGATAGGATCTCACGGGTATAGAAGGTTGCGACGGTGGAAAAAGGGTTTCGTGGTGCTCCTGGATGTTTTAGGCGAAGGAAGTCGGTGAGGGGAGCCACGAGGGGCCCACGAGGGTGGGGGTGCGCCCACCCCCTAGGGCGCGCCCTCCTGCCTCGTGGCTTCCTCGTCTGCTTCTTGACGTCCGCTTCAAGTCTCCTGGATTACGTTTGTTCCAAAAAATATCTGTCCCAAAGGTTTCATTCCGTTTGTACTCCGTTTGATATTCCTTTTCTGCGAAACACTGAAATAGGCAAAAAACAACAATTTGGGCTGGGCCTCCGGTTAATAGGTTAGTCCCAAAATTGATATAAAAGTTTATAGTAAAGCCCATAAACATCCAAAACGGGTAATATAATAGCATGGAACAATAAAAAATTACAGATATGTTGGAGATGTATGAAGCATCCCAAGCTTAATTCCGGCTCATCCTCGAGTAGGTGAATGATAAAAACAGAATTTTGATGTGGAATGCTACCTAGCATATTTCTCAATGTAATTTTCTTTATTGTGGCATGAATGTTCAGATCCAAATGATTCAAGACAAAAGTTTAATATTGACATAAGAGTAATAATACTTCAAGCATACTAACAAAGTAATCATGTCCTCTCAAAATAACATGGCCAAAGAAAGTTATCCCTACAAAATCATATAGTGTGGCTATGCTCTATCTTCATCACACAAAATATTTAAATCATGCACAACCCCGGTTTTATCCAAGCAATTGTTTCATACTTTATTATTCTCAAACATTTTCAATCTTCACGCAATACATGAGCATGAGCCATGGTCATAGCACTATATGTGGAATAGGATGGTGGTTGTGGAGAAGACAAAAAAGAGAAGATAGTCTCACATCAACCAGGCATATCAATGGGCTATGGAGATGCCCATTAATAGATATTAATGTGAGTGAGTAGGGATTGCCATGCAACGGATGCACTAGAGCTATAAATGTATGGAAGCTCATCAAAAGAAACTAAGCGGGTGTGCATTCAACTTGCTTGCTCACGAAGACCTAGGGAAATTTGAGGAAGCCCATCATTGGAATATACAAGCCAAGTTCTATAATGAAAAATTCCCACTAGTATGTGAAAGTGACAACATAGGAGACTCTCTATTATTAAGATCATGGTGCTACTTTGAAGCACAAGTGTGGAAAAAGGATAGTAACATTCTCCCTTCTCTCTTTTTCTCTCATTTTTTATTTTGGTGGGCTTCTTTGGCCTCTTTTTTATTTGGGCTTCTTTGGACTCTTTTATTTTTCACAAAGTCCGGAGTCTCATCACGACTTGTGGGGGAATCATAGTCTCCATCATCCTTTCCTCACTTGGTACAATGCTATAATGATGGAGATCATCACACTTTTATTGATTTACAACTCAAGAATTACAACCCAATACTTAGAACAAAATATGACTCTATGTGGATGCCTCCGGCGATGTACCGGGATATGCTATGAATCAAGAGTGACATGTATGAAAGAATTATAAAGGTGGCTTTGCCACAAATACGATGTCAACTACATGATCACGCAAAAGCAATATGACAATGATGATGCGTGTCATAACGGAACGGTGGAAAGTTGCATGGAAATATATCTCGGAATGGCTATGGAAATGCCATAATAGGTAGGTATGGTGGCTGTTTTAAGGAAGGTATATGGTGGGTGTATGGTACCGGCGAAAGTTGTGCGGCACAATAGAGGCTAGCAGTGGTGGAAGGGTGAGAGTGTGTATAATCCATGGACTCAACATTAGTCATGAAGAACTCATATACTTATTGAAAAAATCTACAAGTTGTCAAAACAAAGTACTACACGCATTCTCCCAGGGGAAGGGTTGGTAGGAGTTAACCATCGCGCGATCCCGACCTCCACACATAAGGAAGACAATCAATAAATAAATCATGCTCCAACTTCATCACATAACGGTTCACCATACGTGCATGCTACGGGAATCACAAACTTTTAACACAAGTATTCCTCAAATTCACAACTACCCAACTAGAATTACTCTAATATTACCATCCTCATATCTCAAAACAATCATCAAGCATCAAATTGATCAGAGCGTTCAATGCACTCTATATGATAGTTTCTATTATACCCAAATTGGATGCCCATCATATTAGGACTAATTTTATGACCAAAGCAAATACCATGCTGTTATAAAAGACTCTAAAAATAATATAAGTGAATCATGAGAGATCAATAATTTGTACAAAATAAAACCACCGCCGTGCTCTAAAATGATATAAGTGAAGCACTAGAGCAAAATTGTCTAGCTCAAAAGATATAAGTGAAGCACATAGAGTATTCTAATAAATTCTGAAGCATGTGTGTCTCTCCCAAAGGGTGTGTACAGAAGGGATGATTGTGGTAAACTAAAAAGCAAAGACTCATATCATACAAGACGCTCCAAGAAAAACACATATCATGTGGTGAATAAAAATATAGCTCCAAGTGAAGTTACCGATAGACGAAGACGAAAGAGGGGATGCCTTCCGGGGCATCCCCAAGCTTAGGCTTTTGGTCTTCCTTGAATTACCTTGGTGTACCTTGGGCATCCCAAATCTTAGGCTCTTTCACTCCTTATTCCATAATCCATCAAATCTTTACCCAAAACTTGAAAACTTCACAACACAAAACTCAACAGAAAATCTCATGAGCTCCGTTAGTGCAAGAAAGAAAACCACCACTTTAAGGTACTTTAATGAAATCATTATTTATTTATATTGGTATTAAACCTACTGTATTCCAACTTCTCTACGGTTCATACCCCCCGATACTAGCCGTAGATTCATCAAAATAAGCAAACAACACACGAAAAACAAAATCTGTTAAAAACAGAATAGTCTCTAGCAGTCTGTAACTTTAGAATATTTCTGGAACTCTAAAATCCTACCAAAATAGGAAGTCCTAGGAAATTTGTCTATTAATGTACTGCAAAAATAATCAACTAAAAATCACGTTTCTGTGATTTAATAAACTTATTGTCGTGCGCGTAAAAGTTTCTATTTTTCAGCAAGATCAAATTAACTATCACCCAAGATGATCCTATAGGTTCTACTTGGCACAAACACTAATTAAAACATAAAACTACATCTAAACAGAAGCTAGATGAATTATTTAATACTAAACAGGATAAAAAAGTAAAGAACAAAAATAAAATTGGGTTGCCTCCCAACAAGCGCTATCGTTTAACGCCCCTAGCTAGGCATAAAAGCGAGAATAAATCTAACTATTGCCATCTTTGGTATTCAATTCATAAGTGGCTTGCATAATAGATTCATAAGGTAATTTGATTTTCTTTCTAGGAAACTGTTCCATGTCTTTCCTTAATGGAAATTGGAATCTAATATTTCCTTCCTTCATATCAATAATTGCACTAATCGTTTTAAGGAAAGGTCTACCAAGAATAATAGGACATGAAAGATTGCAATCTATATCAAGAACAATAAAATCTACGGGCACATAATTCCTATTTGCAACAATAAGAACATCATTAATCCTTCCCATAGGTTTCTTAATGGTGGAGTCCGCAAGGTGCAAGTTTAAAGAGCAATCATCAAATTCACCGAAACCTAACACATCACACAAAGTTTTTGGAATCGTGGAAACACTAGCACCCAAATCACACAAAGCATAGCATTCATGATCTTTAATTTTAATTTTAATAGTAGGTTCCCACTCATCATAAAGTTTTCTAGGTATAGAAACTTCCAATTCAAGTTTTTATTCATAAAATTGCATCAAAGCATCAACGATATGTTTGGTAAAAGCTTTATTTTGACTATAAACTTGAGGAGAATTCAATGATGACCCACAAGTGTAGGGGATCTATCGTAGTCCTTTCGATAAGTAAGAGTGTCGAACCCAACAAGGAGCAGAAGGAAATGACAAGCGGTTTTCAGTAAGGTATTCTCTTCAAGCACTGAAATTATCGGTAACAAATAGTTTTGTGATAAGGTAATTTGTAACGGGTAACAAGCAATAAAAGTAAATAAGGTGCAGCAAGGTGGCCCAATCCTTTTTGGAGAAAAGGACAAGCCTAGACAAATTCTTATATAGAGAAAAGCGCTCCTGAGGACAAATGGGAATTTTCGTCAAGCTAGTTTTCATCACGCTTATATGATTCACATTTGTTACTTTGATAATTTCATATGTGGGTGGACCGGTGCTTGGGTAATGCCCTTTCTTGGAAAAGCATCCCACTTATGATTAACCCCTATTGGAAGCATCTGCAACTACAAAAGAAGTACTAAGGTAAACCTAACCATAGCATGAAACATGTGGATCCAAATCAGCCCCTTACGAAGCAATGCATAAACTAGGGTTTAAGCTTCTGTCACTCTAGCAACCCATAATCTACTTATTACTTCCCAATGCCTTCCTCTAGGCCCAAACAATGGTGAAGTGTCATGTAGTCGAGTTCACATAACACCACTAGAGGAGAGACAACATACATCTCATCAAAATATCGAACGAATACCAAATTCACATGACTACTTATAGCAACACTTCTCCCATCTCCTAAGGAACAAACGTAACTACTCCCAAATCATATTCATGTTCATAATCAGAGGGGTATTAATATGCATTAAGGATCTGAACAAATGATCTTCCACCAAATAAACCAACTAGCATCAACTACAAGGAGTAATCAACACTACTAGCAACCCACAGGTACCAATCTAAGGTTTTGGGACACAGATTGGATACAAGAGATGAACTAGGGTTTGAGAGGAGATAGTGTTGGTGAGGATGTTGATGGAGATTGACCCCCTCGATGAGAGGATCAATGGTGATGATTTCCCCCTCCTGGAGGGAAGTTTCCCCGGCAGAACAGCTCTGCCGGAGCCCTAGATTGGTTCCGCCTCGTGGTGGTGGAGTTTCGTATCGAAAGCTTGCTTATGATTTTTTCCAGGGTAAAAGACTTCATATAGCAGAAGATGGTCACCGGAGGGCTGCCAGGGGGTCCATGAGGCAGGGAGCGCGCCCAGGGGGTAGGGCGCGCCCCCACCCTCGTGGATGGTGGGTGGCCCCCCACTGGTATTTCTTCCGCTCAGTATTTTTTATTAAATCCAAAAATGACTTTTGTGAAGTTTCAGGACTTTTGGAGTTGTGCAGAATAGGTCTCTAATATTTGCTCCTTTTCCAGCCTAGAATCCCAGCTGCCGGCATTCTCCCTCTTCATGTAAACCTTGTAAAATAAGAGAGAATAGGCATAAGTATTGTGACATAACGTGTAATAACAGCCCATAATGCAATAAATATTGATATAAAAGCATGATGCAAAATGGACGGATCAACTCCCCCAAGTTTAGACCTCGCTTGTCCTCAAGCGGAAGCCGATAACGAAAAAATGTACACATAGTTAGAGATAAAGGTGTCGAAAAAATAAAATACGGAAAGATTGGCTCCTCCACCTTCCCCCTCCCTGGCGACTCCCTTGGCGACAACCGCGGTGAACCATGGCTCCTCCACCTTTTGATCATCTACGATGGCGACTCCAACCTTGGATCCCTCTCCGGGATCTGGGTTTGCTGCTCAGGTCAGAGCTAGATTCTGCACACCTATTGATTGCTCAGATCCATGCCATGCTTTTCATCTAGTTATCTCCTTTAGCCGTTCCACGTTTCCTCTCACCATTGTTAATGTTGGCCATGCACTTCATGCATGCCTTGGTGGATCTCCCGCTGGCTTTCATATTGCTCATCTTCGTGGACATGTTTTCAAATTCTCTGTTATATCTAAGGTTGTCAGATTTATGATCTACAAGCTACGTTCTTTCACATGCCATCATTTCCGAAGTTTCTTCCATCTTTTGGGTTTTGGCGGCCATGCTTGGATCCGTGAATTTAATTCTTGGCTTCAAGAGCTTGACAAGGAATGGACCACCGTCTCTCCCTCACCCCCACGGGGCATCCTCTCCGGTGCTAATCTCACTCCAAACGGTCACCGTCCAACTCCGGCAACCCTCACCAGTAACGACCGCGCGTCTTCCTCGGATCGGGCGCCGAACCCTCGCCAACCACCACCTTCCAATAGAAATTCAAACACGCCCCTCACCAGCCCAGCCCACCCCACCTCTCCCTCACTCTAGCCCATTAACCAACTAGTTACCATCGAGCCCTCTGCTCCGCAAAGCCCGTGTTGCACCCCTGACGCTACTCGACCCAACACTACTCTGGCTCCAATGCATGTAGCGGCCCACCTCCTTTTTTGCAGCAAATGTTGATCTTATGGACACCCCCATTTATCTTGCAAAAATCAAACCCGCTGCTGCAGCTGCTATCGTTATGGTCATCTATCTCGTTTTTTCCTCTATCTCCGGAACAAACTCCAAGTGTATCGGGTTAAATCGCAACCACCTACCGAACCGCATATAGATACCAATAGCCAGGCCGACGACTCGTCCCCCAAAACCCCTCTGGCACCTTTTCGCCCGTCAACTCGCCCTACCAAACCATCTGTTCGCCCTCATTACCTTGCTCTGCTCCATCCGCCTTCTCGCTTGCACCGCCCACCTCCTCCACCGCCATGGCCACGTACCCATGCGACCTGCTCCCTCTTCTCCCTCCTGGTACCGCTTTGATGGAAGCTAACGGGAATCGCTGTTGTCGTACCTACCACTTCCTTGGTGGCGAGCCGCTGGTTCAATCTGGGGACTGGGCCATCATCTCCCTGGCCCCACCACCGGACCCTCCAAGTTTGAGATGGATGCCATGCTCATCCGCCACTTCCTCGACCGTGAGCGCGGTTTCCGCATTGCGGAGATCTCACGATGTGGCATGGGAGCGGCCTTCGTCTGCTTCGCCCACGCCTGCGACATCGACACTGCCATCGCCAACAACCCGTATTTCGTCGGCGACTCCGTTCTCCGTGTTCTTCGCCATGACAGAGGTATAAATCACTGTGACTGCACCTTTACCCATGATGGCTGGATTATGATGGTCAATTTCCCCCTGGAGGCATGGCGCCCGGATAAAGTTAGAGAGTCTGTTGTGGGTTTTGGTAAATTTCTAGTTTGGAACTGAGATCTGTCGAACCGTGCCCGTATTCTGATCAGAGTGCGTGTGCCTGATCTTCTTGAGATTCCTGTGAGCCATGTTATATGTGAGAGTCTGGATGACTTTGGTCACGGTCAATCTTGGACATGTGGAGTTTACATTCTTCAGGCCGATCTCCTTGGAGCCATGGGTGGTGATGAGGATCCCATCCCTCCCGATGGTGTTCTGCACCCCATGCCTCATGCTCCTTTTGGAGGTATTTGGCACGATGCTGACTTCATGGATGATAACCACCATGCTGCACCTGCTGCTCACCATGCTCCTATTGATATGGATGAACCTATGGTGCATACCCCCCGCTAAGCCCTGAGCACCATGAACACCCCTTTCAACCTGCTATTGAGGCCACAGATTGCTTTGTTGTGCTTCAAGACATGGTGTCAAAAATCATGGCCACCGCACCGACCATTTTGGAGCAACTTGCAGACACTACTGTTTTAAGTACCCGATGCCAGATCATGAATGTGGAAGAAGAACATGGCTCTGTCAAGAAGTGTTTGCTGACTGTCACCACTGAAGCTCTCCCTACTCCTACTGCATCCACTGTTGTCATTGCTGAATATGTTGATGAAGTACAACCTGTCATTCATGATCCCCAGGATCTATCCACTGTCCAGCAGCCACATGAGTATGCTCTCTCTGATGCAGAAAGCCCTGCCCAAGAGATTTCCGCTGCTATACAGCATCCACAGCTGGTTACTACCTCTGATGCTCCTAGTTCTGCTCTGATGATATCACCTGCTGTCAACAAAAGAAAGAAGGTTAATGCCTCGCTGGACGTCCAAGATCCTCGTCGCAGTCGTCGACTTGCTGGTCTCAATGTTCGTTTCAAGGATCAGGATGCTACTAATAAAGCCAAGAAGATGAGCAACTGCAAGAAGAACCTGTCAGCTGACTCTTAATTTGAGCTCAGGGACCCACAGGCAGCGCCCCCACCAGAACTCCCACTAGCTACCATTCAGGCCATTGCCACTATGCAGTGTCAGATACCTCCTGAGGAGGTCTCTGGAAGCCTCCTGAACTCTGCTGTAGATCATGAATAATTTAGTTTTTATATGCAGTTGGGTTTGTAATGTCAAGCCTAGTTATGGCACTAGGCCCTTAGTTATCCTTGGCAGTTTATCTTGCTTTTGTTACCCATATGTTGAACTTTTATTTCTGGTCTATAAGGAGCTATGCTCCACTGTGAGGCACTAAGGTTTGAAGAATTTTATTTGCTTATCAGCTTTATATATAAGGTGTCTGAATGGTTATGTTATGAATGATATCCTGTTATGCATGTTGAAATGGAATTCTGCTGTTGGAGCTTGCTTAACACATCAGCACCATGAACTGCCTGTATTTTTAGAGATGATTAACTCACTCTCTGCTCATGACCCCTACTCCAACCAGTTATTCTATGAATAGGCATTGGAATATACTTAATTGGAATGTAAGAGGAATAAACTCACAAACTAGATGGGATGATCTGCGTGCAAGAATTGATGAAAGCAATTGTGGCATTATTTGTATCGAGGAAACAAAAATAGAAAATTTTGACCTGCCATATTTGAGAAATTTCTCACCCAGGAGATACAATCAATTTGCCTACAGTCCATCTACTGGACTATCTGGTGGCATCATAACTATATGGAATGGCAGTCTTTTCTCTGGGACTGTGATTGAGCACTCTAATTTTCAAATCACTGTCAAACTAACCTGCAACTTATCAGGCCATGTTTTCCATTTACAAATGTGTATGACCCATGCAGTAATGATTTCAGGGCAGACTTTTTTCACTGGTTGGACACTATTGATGCTTCCAATATGGACAACTGGATGTTAGTTGGGGATTTTAATCTTATTAGAAGCCCGCTGGACAGAAACAGACCTGGTGGTGATACAAATAACATGTTAATGTTCAATAGCTTGATTCAGCAGTTGGACTTAGTGGAGGTCCTCCTCAAAGCACTACTAGAGAAAAGCTTACCAGTAGTGCTTTTTTTTGTGCTACCAGTAGCGCTTGTTTTTGTGCTACCAGTAGCGCGGGTACCAGCACTATTGCTACGGCGCTACAGCTATTTTGTAGCAGTAGCGCGTTTCTAGACCAGTGCTATTGGTAAGTTCAACTACTAGTAGCGCGTTTTTAGGCCAGCGCTACTGCTAACATTTATGTTTTTTTAATATTTTGGTGTTGTACATGTTTAAACAGATATATATTTTATACAATAACAACTCATCATGAATTAGTCTATTTAAATAGCATATTCATTACCAGTAGTCATCACCACCAAACAATGTTCGTCAATGAGACATCATATATATAACAAGTTGGTCACTAGTCATAATCACAACTCCTCATACTCCTCATCAACTCTAACACATTATAGCACATAATAACACATTCTACCTAGGACCTACTCCTCTCATAGGACCTACTCTACCCTCTCTTAGGTAAAATATCAGAAAACAAGATAGGCATTGACTCTTCATTAAGGAAACTGAACTCTCCATAATGAAGAACGGAGATCATCCTGTCTCCAAGTCTTGGCCTAGGCACAATGTTGCTTCCAAGTAGCTCTCTACGATGGTTGAAACATTTTTTCCAATCATTTATTATCATGGCTTCCTCGCTTTTAGAAATCCGGTATGGACAGGAGTGATGTGGATACTATGGCTGACCTGGCCGTGGTGGCCGTAAGCTCATAACTTCAGCGCGACCTCTTGGCAACATCACATGAGGCACACAATCCATCGGGATTTTCTGTTCAAAAACATAGTAATAACTTTGTAGTTAGCAATGCAGTTTAGTTTTAGAAAAAATTAATGCAAAAGATGCATGGATGTCGTAATAGTAGAAAATCTTACCATGATATCTCCATTGATGTTACCGTAGCACACCTCAAGCACTAGTGGCACATATGGACCATAATTTTGAGGAATTCGATAATAGCTATTGTAATTCTCAAGATCAGTAAAAAATGTGATAAGACCATCTTTCTCCTTATAAGTTAATTGTGCTTCATCATTGTAGTAGTAGGTTATGTCTACCATCTTCCGTACATTTTTTGAAGAATGAACATAAGATGTCAATGGAAATAAGCTGTCAAATATTTTGAAATAAACAATATAAATTACTTAGTAAATATGTTTAAGAAACTCACACAGCGGTAGAACTAGAAGCATGTCAACAAGGACCCAAATGGTCATATCATTTTTGTCGATTTCAGGATCACCAAGATTGAAGGTGAGAAGCATACCCTAATGAAAATCATATGCCTTGGAAAGGGCTTCCCAATTCGGGCAACCAAAATTGGATGAGTTCACAGAATTGTATAGTTTTAGAGCAAAATCATAACCATGTTGGGTCCTTAGTTGAATTATCTTTGTCTCCGGGCTTTCATGATCTTTAAAACCCATCTTCTCCAAGACATAGCGTCTTGCATGACATGGGATAAGCTAGTCGAATTGTAAAAGACGGAAATTACACGTTGAAGAAGCGGAGAAGTCATGCAAAAATAACAAAAAACACTTGTCATCGTTGCGTACCGTATCAACATCGAAAGTCTCTTGGAGCTTGATGCTGAAGTGCTGACCTTCTACCAGGTGAAGCCTGTCGCACGTACCGCGCTTATCTTCGCAGTAATCGCACATAGCGAATTCCGTTTTGTCGTCAGACATTTCCTAATAGGTAATTAATAATCCATCATGAATACATATGTAGTAGTTTGCAGCACAAACCACGCTCATCTTTTGCATTCAATAAGCAAATAACTAATAGGTAATTAATAATCCATCATCGAATACATATATAGTAGTTTGTAGCAAAGATCATCATATAATATCACTAATACATCTCGAATAATAGCTCCTCTAGGTTCAGTGGGCCACGGTGGACACTCAAAGAGAAGGAACCATCATTGGATCATAGCTCCGCTGAGATCCCCAAATAATCTGCTAGGTATTGGAGAACCGGCCGTTCGCCAACGCAACCAAGTAGCGCTGGACGTGCGCGTTCTCCTCCGTGAAACGGTGTTGAACCACCTGCGCGGGGGACAGAAGCCTCTCCACCGATGCAGGCCCATGTGACCGCCACCAAAGAAGCTCCGGGTCGACGACGGGATGGCTCCTCACTAAGCTGCGCTCACGAGAAGGTAGCACAACCCAGTACCAGCCCGGCGGAGCACAGTCCCGGACATGGCCCCTTGGCACAAGCAGGAGTCCTCCGCCGAGTCGACGACGAGGATGCGGGATAGGCATCGTCGACGTCGAGAACAAAATGCTTAATTATGAAAACAAAATTAATAAACACTGAGCAAAATTTGACATGACCTTTGCTAAAAACAGGACCAATCGAGCGCCTGAAATTTGCCAGAACATAAACGAATCGACATTTCTGGCAAAACATAGGCCACTCGGAAAAATATGACATGTCCAAAATGTGACATGTTCAAAATATGACATGTCCACTGCAAATTTGCATATAACAGGAAAAATTGCTTTAACTAAAAAAATAACAACAATTGCTTTAACTAAAAAATACCTAGAATTCTGTTAACTACACCTAAAACAACTAAAACACCTAAAATTCTATTAACCACACCTAAAACAACTAAACCACCTAAAATTTTGTTAACTACACCTAAAACTCTTTTAAATACACTTAAAACAAATTCAACATTATTCTCAGAACACCTACATTATTCTAAGAACCTACCTTTTTAACTAAAACACCTACAAATTTAACTAAAACACCTAAAAAATTCAACTAAAACACCTACATTATTTAACTAAAACACTTAAAAATTCAACTAAAACACCTAAAAATTAACTACTCTCTAATAACTATAACTAGGGAGGGAGGGAGGAGGAGGAAAGAGGGAGGAGTATACCTCTCGGTGAAGGACGGCCGGCGCGGGGGGGCGACAGGCGAGGGAGGATAGCCGGTGCGGGGGGCGGCCGGCAGGGGAGGAGGGCCGATGCGGGGGGGTGGGGGTGGCAACGGAGGAGGGCCGGCGCCAGGGAGGGCGGCCGGAGTAGGACGCGGGGGTGGCGTCCGGATCGGGGGACGACTGAGGGATTCGATCTGGTGTGAGCGTGTGAGTGTGAGTGAGGGGAGGAGTGGTGCGCGGGCCGGCGCGAGAGGAAGCAGAGAGGTGGGCTTAGCGGCAGCGCGAGGCAGGTGGCCCAGCACTATAGCTAAAGCTGCAACGGGGGCCCGAGAGCGTGGCTCATTAGCAGTAGCGTTGGCTGTGAGATCCACTGCTACTGCTAACATGCACTTGTAGCGCTTGTGCTGGCCAGCGCTACTGCTAAATAGCAGTAGTGATGGGTATCTAACCAACGCTGCTGCTAAATGTCTACCTATAAGCATTTTCCTAGTAGTGAAGGCAGGAGTTTTACATGGTCCAATATGCAAGACCTTCCTTTGTTAGAAAAGATTGACTGGATTTTCACTTCTGCTAATTGGACTATTTCCTTCCCCAACACCTTAGCTCATCCTCTTGCCAGAGTGACATCAGATCATGTTCCTACCCATATCCAAATTGGCAGTGACATACCCAAAGCATCCATATTCAGGTTAGAAAATTATTTGCTTGAATTTGATGGTTTCTAGGAAACTGTGGTACAATGCTGGAACAGAAATCACCAGCTCAACAACTCTGCCAAGGATGTATCTGCCAGGTTTAAATGTCTCAGACTTGGCCTAAAAAAATGGAGTAAAAACCTATCCAGGCTAAACTCCACCATTGCTGTATGCAACTATGTTCTTACATTATTGGATGGGATTGAGGAGCAAAGACAGCTATCTATTATGGAGGCCAACTTCAGGAAAATACTGAGGAAACATACCAGCAAATTACTTGAGGCCAAAAGAATTTATTGGAAATCTAGGTTCAAGATGAGGAGCGTCAAACTTGCGGATGAAAATACTGATTTCTTTCATGCCATGGCTACACAAAGTTTCAGAAAAAAATTACATTACATCCATTCTTAGTGAAGATGGCATTTATTGTCAAAATCATGACCACAAGACTGCAATTATTTGGCAATCATACAAGGACAGACTGGGTAAATCCATCAATCCTACTCTTCTTTTCAATATGGATGAATTAATACAACACCATGACTTATCTGCACTTGATGCTCCATTTACTGTGGATGAAATTGAAAAGGTAGCCAAAGAATTCCCTACTGACAGAGCACCTAGTCCCGATGGGTTTAATGGTATGTTCCTAAAAAAATGCTGGAACATTATAAAACAAGACTTCTATACTATGATTTGGGATTTCTTTGAAGGAAATTGTGACATACAGAGTATCAACACTCCCTACATTACCCTCATTCCAAAAGTTTCCAATCCAGAGAGTATGAATGATTGCAGACCGATCTCTCTGGTTAGCCTACCTCTTAAGTTTTTTACAAAACTATTGGCAAACAGGGCCCAAAATATCATTACATATGTTATTCATCAAAACCAATGTGGTTTCATCAAAGGCAGAAATATACAAGACTATTTGGGATATGCTTTTGAATATCTTCATCTCTGCCATCAATCAAAAAGACCCATTATCATTCTCAAGCTTGATTTTGAAAAGGCTTTTGATAAGATTGAATACAAGGCCATTATTGCTATGCTTAAAGCCAAAGGTTTTGGACCAAGGTGGATCAATTGAGTATCCAACATTCTTAACTCTGCTTCTACTACTGTATTACTCAATGGAGTTGCAGGGGAAAAATTATGTGCAAAAGAGGAGTCGGACAAGGAGAGCAATATTCTCCCCTACTATTTGTTTTAGCAGCTGACCTATTACAGTCAGTAATAAATGTTGCTTGGGCAAATGGGGAATCATCTCTTCCTATAAATCATGCTTATGGACAAGATTATCCAATCATTCAGTATGCTGATGACACTCTTATGATAATGCCAGCTGATGCTGACCAAATTATTCATCTCAAATATCTATTAAACCTCTTCAGCCTCTCAACTGGACTTTTTGTGAACTACATCAAATCTTCCATGATCCCCATCAATATTGACCAGCAGGCTGTATCTGAATTGCCAAATTCATTTGGATGTAAGGCTGAAAGTCTACCTTTCACATATCTTGGACTACCCCTTGGCACCACCAAACCATCTGTTCATGATCTTATCCCTGTTATCTCAAAAATTGACAAGAGGCTGTCTAGGGTTGGTATGTTTATGAACCATTCTGGTAGGCTAACATATGTTAACTCAGTTGTTGCTTCCATGCCCATATTTTCTATGTGCTCTCTTAAGTATGCTACACCATCCTTGATCATGTGGATAAATCTAGCAGGAATTTCTTATGGTATGGCAATGACATTAACAAAAAAGGAAAGTGCCTTGCTAGCTGGGAAATGATATGTAAACCCAATGACCAAGGAGGTTTGGGAGTGCTCAACCTCAGAATTCAGAATCAAGCTTTCCTTATTAAGCACCTGTATAAGTTCTTCAATAGGGCTGATATTCCCTGGGTTAATCTGATCTGGAATGCCTACTATGATTCTAATGCAGTTCCAATTCTTGGTAACAAGAAAGGATCATTCTAGTGGAAATATTGTTTGAAATTCTTGGACCTATTTAAATCTATGACCACCTGTCAAGTCAAATCTCGCAATACTCCTATGCTATGGAATGATAACTGGGATGGCAATATCATGAAACTTAAATTCCTTGAGTTGTACTCTTTCACCCTCCAGGAACATATTTCCATTAAGATAGCCAAAAATATGGAAAACATATATGAGTTATTCCCGCTTCCTTTGTCAATTGTTGCACACCAACAGCTTCACAGCTTGTCAGATCAACTTGACAATATTAGGGAAAATAATGACAATGATAAGTGGACTTTCCAATGGGGCAACAGTACTCACATGACTAAGGAGATTTACAACTTTCTTATGGGACAACATGACACTGCCGAACCAATTAAGTGGATCTGGAAATCCTGTTGCCTCCCCAGACATAAGTTCTTCTGCTGGTTGATGCTAAATGACAGAATAAACACATGTGAGTTGCTTACCAGGAAATCATTTCATTTGGACTCCACTTCTTGTGTTTTATGTAATGATGAAGACATGGAGGACAGAACCCACCTACTATTCTCATGCACATTTAGTCAAAATTTCTGGTGGAATATTGGTATTGAATGGAACACTGATCTATACATTCATGATATGATTTCTGATGGCAAGATGAGATATAACATACCATTCTTCATGGAGATTGTGACTGTAGGATGCTGGAGTTTATGGAATTAGAGAAATGGACTGATATTTGAAAATATACCATGCTCCATTGCATCATGCAAGGTTGATTTCATCAACACTTTCAAGCTCACCATGTTGAGAGCCAAACCTAGCCTTAAGGATGGCATGTCATCCTGGATAGACAATATTTGAATACTATTGTATTTTATCTTATCTTTTCTTTTATTTTCTATAAACTCTTCCACTCTGGTTGCTCTCCCAACAACCATTGTACTATGCACTTTTACTTCTTATAATGAAAATGACACACGGTTGGGTTTTACCCTACTTTTTTATGGTCAATCTATATATATATATATATATATATATATATATTGTCATATGATTTCTTATGCTCAAGTAACAATCTATTCACAATGTCAAGTATGAATCAGAAACTTCATTGAAAACCAACAAACTATAATCTCAGTCATTGAAGCAATTGCAATTTATCATAACATCGGAAAGAGTCAATATAAGATCTTTTCAGCAAGTCCACATACTCAACTATCATTTAGTCTTTCACAATTGCGAACACTCGCGCAATACTTGTGGGTATGGAGTTTCAATCGGACACAGAGAAAGATAGGGGCTTAGAGTGTTGCCTCACAACCCTTTACCTCAAGGGTAATGTCAACAATAATAGTTCATGCTAACTTACATCCAATTGGATATATATATATCAGGATCTTTCCAACA
This sequence comes from Triticum aestivum, assembly GCF_018294505.1. Classification (NCBI taxonomy): domain Eukaryota; kingdom Viridiplantae; phylum Streptophyta; class Magnoliopsida; order Poales; family Poaceae; genus Triticum; species Triticum aestivum. The sequence continues at coordinate 501,973,853 of NC_057795.1, read as the reverse complement.
TGAGGTGCTTGCCAAAGGATAAAATGTAAAAAGAAAAGGAGAATATCACCATGACTCTTGCATAAGTAAAAGGTAGGCCCTTTGCAGAGGGAAGCAGAGGTTGTCATGTGCTTTTATGGTTGGATGAACGAAATCTTAATGCAAAAGAACATCACTTTATATTGCCACTTGTGATACGTACCTTTATTATGCAGTCCGTCGCTTTTATTGCTTCCATATCACAAGATCATATAAAGCTTATTTTCTTCACATTAATAAGTCATACATATTTAGAAAGCAATTTTTATTGCATGCAACATGACAACTCACTTGAAGGATCTTACTCAATCCATAGGTAGATATGGTGGACTCTCATGGCAAAACTTGGTTTAAGGATATTTGGAAGCACAAGTAGTATCTCTACTTGATGCAAGGAATTTGGCTAGCATGAGGGGGAAAGGCAACCTCAACATGTTGGATGATCCATGACAATATACTTTATTTCGAATATAAGAGAACATAACACATTACATTGTCCTCCTTGTCCAACATTAACTCTTTAGCATGTCATATTTTAACAAGTGCTCACAATATGTGAAAATCTCTCTTTCTTTATTACTTCCTATTAATTGCAACAATGACCAAAACTATGTTTGCCAACTCTCAACAATTTTTATTCATCATACTCTTTATGTGAAGTCATTACTCTCCGTAAGATCAATATAATCTGTTTTCTTTCTTTTTGTTCTTTCTATTCCCTCAATGTCATAACAAGAGAAGCCCTTGACTCAACACTAACCATTATTATATAGCTCACGGACTCAATTACATAGGGGGGTAATAAGGCAAAACTCAAAACTAAATCATACTAAAACTTTACTCTACTAGATCAAGATATTACTAAAAGGATCGAACTAAGAAAAACTGTAAAGATAGGAGTGTGATGGTGATACAATACCGGGGCACCTCTCCCAAGCTTGGCAGTTGCCAAGGGGAGTGCCCATACCCATGTGATTAGTTCCTCGGAGGTGGTGATGATGGAGTTGTTGATGATGTAGGCTTGTCATCCGTCTTCCAAGGCATAGGCTCACCATCATAGAAAGATGATCGAGTCTCCGGGATCCTCAAATCTGCAGCCAAACTCATCCTCTTGAATCTATATTCATACTCACAGTTTTGGTTTTGCAGGTCATAGATCTGGGCTTGGAGGTGCTCGATTTTCTCATGAAGCTTGAAGATGGTCTCCCCAATGTTCTTGGCATCTAGCTTGTGGTTGTTGGTGAATTCTGCGATCATCATCTGGTTGGTGTTGAGTCCGCGTTCCACCATCCCTTGGCACTTGAAACATTGTTGTTCCATTGCTTCGAGTCTTGTCTCCACGCTTCCAGTCCTCCTTGTTCCGTCAACATCATGGATGTGCAGCACCCCCTCATGCATCTCAATGGTTTGAGGGTAATGCAGCACCTCTGCGAGGTAGGGGTTGATGACCTTCTCGAAAAACTTGTCCTTGGGGGCGCTTGAAGATGTCATGGTGCTCTAGATCTGTCAGAAGAATAGCTCGAAACAAAGATAGAGGATATTTGCGTGATACAGTGGTCAAAACCTTTGGGAGATTATATAATGAATTTTTACCGACCAAAATAAGTATCGTCAAAGAAAACGGAGTCCGGAGAGCACACGAGGTGCCCACGAGGCAAGGGGAGTGCCCAGGGGGGGTAGGGCGCGCCCTCCACCCTCGTGGATGCCTTGTGTCCTTCCCAGACTACTTCTTATTTTCCTATTTTCTTAAATATTCCAAAACAGAGAAAAATTGCTATTAGAACTATTTTGGAGTCGGTTTACTTACCATACCACATACCTATTCCTTTTCGGAGTCTGAAACATTCTGGAAAGTGTCTCTTATGTATTCCTCCGGGGTTACGGTTTCAATAACATTAGTTTCAACATTTATTGGGTTACCTGAGATGTAATGTTTGATCCTTTGACCGTTCACCACCTTCGGCTTCGTGCCTTTGAAGCTGTTAATTTTTATGGCACCGGAATGATAGACCTCCTCGATAACGTAAGGCCCTTTCCATTTAGGGCGAAGTTTTCCTACAAAAAATCTTAGACGAGAGTTGAAGAGCAACACATAATCACCTATATTAAACTCACGCTTTTGTATCCTTTTGTCATGCCATCTTTTAACTTTTTCTTTAAACAGTTTGGCATTCTCATAGGCTTGGGTTCTCCATTCATCAAGTGAGCTAATGTCAAATAACCTCTTCTGACCGGCAAGTTTGAAATCATAATTGAGCTCTTTAATGGCCCAATATGCCTTATGTTCTAGCTCGAGTGGTAAGTGACATGCTTTTCCATAAACCATTTTATATGGAGACATACCCATATGATTCTTATAAGTAGTTCTATAAGCCCATAATGCATCATCAGGTTTCTTGGACCAATTCATTCTAGATCTATTAACAGTCTTTCGCAAAATTAATTTAAGCTCTCTGTTACTCAATTCTACTTGGCCACTAGACTGTGGGTGATATGGAGATGCAATTCTATGATTAACATCATACTTGGCAAGCATTTTACGGAAAGCACCATGAATAAAATGTGAACCATCAGTCATAAGGTAACTCGGGACACCAAACATCGGAAAAATAACTTCTTTAAGCATCTTAATAGAGGTGTTATGATCAGCACTACTAGTTGGAATAGCTTCTACCCACTTAGTAACGTAATCAATAACAACTAAAATATGTGTATATGCATTAGAGGCAGGAAACGGTCTCATATAATCGAAGCCCCAAACATCAAATGTTTCAATAACAAGAGAATAATTCATAGGAATTTCTTGACGTCTACTAATATTACCAATTCTTTGACATTCATCACAAGACAAGACAAACTTACGGGCATCTTTGAAGAGAGTAGGCCAATAAAAACCGGATTGCAATACCTTGTGTGTAGTTCTATCTCCAGCGTGGTGTCCTCCATATGCCTCGGAGTGACACTTTGTAGGATCTATGCCTGTTCATGCTCAGGTACACAACGTCTAATAACACCATCTACTCCTTCTTTATAAAGGTGTGGGTCATCACAGAAGTAATGTCTTAAATCATAGAAGAACTTTTTCTTTTGTTGGTATGTGAAACTAGGTGGTAAAAATTTAGCAACAATGTAATTACCATAATCAGCATACCATGGAGCAGTATGAGAAGCATTTATTACAACTAATTGTTCATCAGGAATGCTATCATCAATAGGTAGTGGGTCGTCAAGAACATTCTCTAACCTAGACAAGTTGTCTGCAACGGGGTTCTCAGCTCCCTTTCTATCAATAATATGCAAATCCAATTCTTGTAGCAAGAGAACCCATCTAATAAGTCTATGCTTAGCATCTTTGTTTTCCATAACATATTTAATAGAAGCATGATCAGTGTGAATAGTTAATTTAGAATCAACAATATAAGGTCTAAACTTATCACAAGCAAATACAACTGCTAATAATTCTTTTTCAGTTGTAGCATAATTTCTCTGGGCACTATCTAGAGTCTTACTATAATATTGAATAACATTTAGTTTCTTATCAATTCTTTGTCCTAGAACAGCACCTACGGCATAATCACTATCATCACACATAATTTCAAATGGTAAATTCCAATAAGGTGGCTGAACAATAGGTGCAGAAATCAAAGCTTTCTTAAGTATTTCAAATGCTTCTACACAATCATCATCGAAGACAAAAGGAACATATTTTTGTAAGAGATTAGTCAGAGGCCTAGAAATTTTAGAGAAGTCCTTAATGAACCTCCTATAAAAACCAGCATGACCAAGGAAACTTCTTATACCTTTAATGTCATTGGGACACGGCATCTTTTCAATAGCATCAACTTTAGCTTTATCAACTTCAATACCTCTTTCAGAAATTTTATTCCCCAAGACAATGCCTTCATTAACCATAAAGTGGCACTTTTCCCAATTCAAGACAAGACTAGAATGTTCGCATCTCTGCAAAACTCGATCAAGGTTGCTCAAGCAATCATCAAAAGAAGATCCATAAATGGAGAAATCATCCATGAAGACCTCACAAATATTTTCACAAAAGTCAGAGAATATAGCCATCATGCATCTTTGAAAGGTAGCAGGTGCATTAGATAAACCAAAAGGCATACGTCTATAAGCAAAAGTACCGAAAGGGCAAGTAAAAGTGGTCTTTTCTTGATCCTCTCCTGACACAGGTATTTGAGAGAAACCAGATTAACCATCTAGAAAGCAAAAATGTGTATGTTTAGATAATCTTTCTAGCATTTGATCAATAAAAGGTAGAGGGTAATGATGCTTTTTAGTAGCTTTATTTAATTTGTGGAAATCAATTACCATTCTATAACCTCTAACAATTCTTCGTGGGATCAATTCATCTTTATCATTAGGAATGACAATAACACCTCCCTTCTTAGGGACACAATGGACGGGACTTACCCACTGACTATTAGCAACGGGATAAATTATACCTGCCTCTAGGAGCTTTAGAATTTCCTTTCTTACCACTTCTTTCATCTTAGGATTTAACCGTCGTTGGTGATCAATAACTGGTTTGGCGTATTTCTCCAATTTTATTTTGTGTTGGCATAGAGTGGGACTAATGCCCTTAAGATCATCAAGAGTATATCCAATAGCAGCACAGTGCTTCTTCGGAGTTTTCAATAATCTCTCATCTTCCCGCTCTAAAAGGTTAGCACTAATAATTACAGGATATATCTCCTTTTCATCAACATAAGCATATTTAAGAGTATTAGGGAGTGGTTTAAGCTCAAACACAGGATCACCCTTGGGTGGTGGAGGATCCCCTAGAATTTCAACAGGCAAGTTGTGTTTCAAAATAGGTCCCTGTTTAAAGAGTACTTCATCTATCTCCCTTCTTTCATTCATAAACATATCATTTTCATGCTCTAGAAAATATTGTTCTAAAGGATCATTAGGAGGCACGACAATATAAGCAAGACCAATAATTTCATCTTTACCAAGCAATTCTTTATCATGGGGTTGTCTACGAAATTTAGCGTAATTAAACTCATGAGACATATCCCCCAAACCAATAGTAACAGTATCCTTTTCGTAATCTATCTTAGCATTAACAATGTTTAAGAAGGGTCTACCAAATATGATGGGACAGAAGTCATCTTGTGGCGAACCAAGAACAAGAAAATCAGCATGATATTTAACTTTCGCACACAAGACTTCAACATCTCTAGCAATCCCAATTGGTGAAATAGTATCTCTATTGCCAAGATTAATTGTAACATCTATTTCTTCTATCTCAGCATGTCGTGGAATTGTCACGTCAGATGTCCTAGTGTGAGGACTTAGTCGTGGAGCCATCGCGACGAGATTAGCTTAAAGGGGTTAAACCGGACAAAGGACACAGGGAGTTTCTACTGGTTCGGCCCCTTGCGGTGAAGGTAAAAGCCTACAATCCAGTTAAGGTGGAATTGCTAGGGTTTCGATAACCAGGGTGCGAATATGTGTAACCTAGCTCTCGAGTTGTTTTATCTTGTCCCTAAACCGCCGCAGGGTCGTCCCTTTATATACACAGGTTGACGCCCGTCGGTCTACAGAATCCCGAGGCCGGTTCATAAACGTGTCCAGCTCGGTATCTACTCTTTGCTACCTTACATTACAAGTTACACGGCTATGGCGGAGTCTATGGGCCCTAACCCACCTCTGGGCTTTGGGCTCCCTTGTTATGTTTCCTTCATAAGTCGCCGTCTTCTATAACTTCATGGGCTTCAATATTGGCAACCTCTCTGAGGATAAACCGGTCCCTCCTGGGCAGTTTATACCCACCAGTTATAGCCCCAACATTAGGCCCCAGGTTGATTTGAACCTGTTCACATCAATCTTCAACACTTAGGAAAAAATCCCTCCTTCATTTCTTACGTAATATTTTCATAACTTGCCATGACGTTATCCTCTGACCCCATGATAACTTGCCGTGACGTCACTTTCCATTAACTCTTCACATAACCTAAATCTTTTAATGTATCCTCTTTTCTTTAATGGATCTCCGAAAATCGAAGCGCTTGCACACCTAGAACCCCGCTTTGTTGTCCTCCTCGATTCCCGCGCCCGTCCTTTATCCATTCACCTTATAAATAGAACCAGAGGGTCCCTTTTCCTTTTTTCCCTCTGTGCCTCTTTGTCTCATCGTCAACCTCGCGACGCCCGAGCATTGAAGCTCCGCCGCCGTCGTCGACCTTCAACCGTTGCATCATCCTTGGCCGCTGCATCGACCTGAGTGCACCAGAGTTCATTCGCGCCTCTTTGTTGTTCAACTGCTTCAGTGAGTCTCCCATTTCTCTTACCCTAGATCTGCATTAGGGCATTCTCAAGTTCTTCGGTAGTTCATCCCCATTTCTTTTTTGCTTCCCCTGTCTTGTAGTTTGTTGATGCAAGGCCTAGTGCTTATCACACGCGGTACTAATCTTAGTGCTCATTTTTAATATTTGAAGGCATCCCCTTTTGCAAGAGATCCCATCTGAATCCATGAACTGCTCCGCTGTCACAACTTAGGGTTTCAGAATTTTCTGCCTTTTTTGAACTATGTTTGATCCAAAATGATAGCATTAATCTGTAAAGCCTGTTTCTGCAACACTTAGTCATTTGTCCCTCATATATCTTAAAATTGGCAGTTGTACGGGCGGTTTAACTTTTGAATCATAACACGACAGGTACCATTAGTCACTCTTAAACCGCCAACTGTTTATCTCTGCAAACTGATAATGTATATCTCCGGTTTATAACACTTTCATGCCTGAATATTTCGTGCCACTTTACTTCTAGCAGTTGATCATGATTTCTAAAACCGGCACTAATAACCCGCAAGTATACGGGATAGTTGTAGCCTCTTTCGATAAGTAAGAGTGTCGAACCCAACGAGGAGCTAAAGGTAGACCAAATATCCTCTCAAGCCCTATCTTTCACTAATACGACTCTATGCATGCTTGACGTTTGCTTTACCTAGAAAAACTATGAAACTAGAAGTGCTTTGTAGGTGTGATAGGATAGGTTTGCAATAAGATAAAGAGTACGTAAATAAAAACTAGGGGCTGTTTAGATAAAGAAACAAGAAAGTAAATATAGCGAGTGTGGAAAAGTGGTGGTAGGAGTTGTGAAATTGTCCCTAGGCAAATGACTATGTTACTAGACCGATAATCACTATTGCAATTCTATTTGAGGGAGAGACATAAACTAACATATCATCCCTTACTTGGAATTCTATGCACTTATGATTGGAACTCTAGCAAGCATCCACAACTACTAAAGATTCATTAAGGTAAAACCCAACCATAGCATTAAGCATCAAGTCCCCTTTTATCCCATACGCAAACAACCTACTTACTCGGGTTTGTGTTTCAGTCACTCACGCAACCCACCATAAGCAAATCATAAACATATTGCAAACCCTATAGCAGGCCTCACGCTTGCGCGACACGGAGGGCACAATAGGACATCACCAATAATAAAACATGCAACTCAAACCAATCATAGCAATTCATCAATCACCGATAGGACAACGAAAATCTACTCATACATCATAGGATGGAAACACATCATTGGAAAATAATATGAAGCATAAAGCACCATGTTCAAGTAGAGGGTACAGCGGGATGCGGGAGAGTGGACCGCTGGATATGGAAGGGGGAAGGTGATGGAGATGTTGGTGAAGATGACGGCGGTGTTGGTGAAGATCGCGGTGATGATGATGGCCCCCGGCAGTGCTCCGGCGCCACCGAAAGAAAGGGGGAGAGATCCCCCCTTCTTCTTTTTCTTCCTTGACCTCCTCCCTAGATGGGAGAAGGGTTTCCCCTCTGGTCCTTGGCTCCCATGGCGTGGGAGGGGCAAGAGCCCCTCCGAGATTGGATCTATCTCTGTGTTTCTGCATTCTCTGTTTCTGCCCCTTCACCGTTTCCTTTATATATGGAGATCCGTAACTCCGATTGGGCTGAATCTTTCGCCCAGATTTTTCTCATAAAATTAGCTTTCTTGCGGCAAAAGTAGAGCCTCAACCGCCTTACGGGTGGTCCACGAGATCCCAGGGTGCGCCAAGGGGTAGGGGGCGCGCCCCCTGTCTCGTGGCCACCTCGGACACTGTTTCGCGTTGATTCTTCCTCCGGAAAATCCCAAATATTCCAAAATAATTCTCCATCTGTTTTTATCCCATTTGAATTCCGTTTGATATTGGTTTTCTGCGAAACATAAAACATGCAACAAACAGGAACTGACACTGGGCACTGGATCAATATGTTAGTCCCAAAAAATAGTATAAAAAGTTGCCAAAAGTATATAAAAGTTGAATAATATTGGCATGGAACAATCAAAAATTATAGATACGACGGAGACGTATCAGCATCCCCAAGCTTAATTCCTACTCGTCCTCGAGTAGGTAAATTATAAAAAAGATAATTTTTGATGTGGAATGCTACCTAGCATAATCTTGATCATATGTCCAATCATGGCATGAATATTAAGACACGAGTGATTCAAAGCAATAGTCTATCATTTGACATAAAAAACAATAATACTTCGAGCTACTAATAAAGCAATCATGTCTTTTCAAAACAACAAGGCCAAAGCAAGCTTATCCCAACAAAATCATACAGTTTGGCCATGCTTCATTTTTGTCACACAAAATGCCCCCATCATGCAGAACCCCAATGACGAGCCAAGCAATTGGTTCATACTTTTTAACGCGCTTCAGCTTTTTCAACCCTCACGCAATACATGAGCGAAAGCCATGGATATAGTACTATAGGTGGAATAGAATATAATGATGGAGGTTATGTGGAGAAGACAAAAAAAGGAGAAATTCTCACATCGAAGCGGCTAATCAACGGGCTATGGAGATGCCCATCAATTGATGTCAATGCGAGGAGTAGGGATTGCCATGCAACGGATACACTAAGAGCTATAAATGTATCAGAGCTCAACAAAAGAAACTAAGTGGGTGTGCATCCAACTTTCTTGCTCATGAAGACCTAGGGCATTTGAGGAAGCCCATCGTAGGAATATACAAGCCAAGTTCTATAATGAAAATTCCCACTGGTATATGAAAGTGACAACATAAGAGACTGTCTATATGAAGAACATGGTGCTACTTTGAAGCACAAGTGTGGAAAAAAGATAGTAACATTGCCCCTTTTCTTTTTCTTTTTTTTTCTTTCTTTTTTTTCTTTTTTTCTTTCGGTGGGCTTCTTTGGCCCCCTTTTTTATTTAGGCTTCT